>NC_053026.1:426668889-426681389 GCF_003073215.2 Triticum urartu
CTTGGGTTTGACGTTGTCGGCGCTCTTGAGAGTCGGTGTCACGTAGAGGATTGAGTCTTGCTTGACGATCATTGCGCGCGCCACGGCGAAGAGTGTTCGATGTCGGTGTACTTGAGCCGGATAGGGTGAAGTTGGAGTGTCGACTTGAGCGGGTCCTTCTTGTTGAAGACGAAGTGGAAGAAGAGTGGTTGAGCAACAAAGCGCGAATCTCGTCCATCCTTGCGTCATTCTCTTGGTTGTGATCGTCGAGCTTGTGGTCGAAGTAGTCCCTTGTACGTTGCTCGGAGAGTCACAAGTTGGTGGCGAGGTTGTCGATGCGTTCACTCATTGCTTGTTGCTCTTGATGCAAAGCACGTTGTGCACCAAAGAGGTGGCTCTTGGTGACGTAGGAGTTCATGTCGTCATCGTGCTCAATGAAGAGTGGGTTGGTAGAAGTACTTGGCCTACCCATCATTCCAAGACAAATGTGAGTGGTAGAAAGAGAAGAACGAATACCAAATGTACCTTGACCGAAGTTGAAAGTGGATCGATGATCACTCCAATGTAGGACAAGGAAATAGCACAATTGGTACTAGCACTTGTCGGTTTATCACACCTACACAAGTAAAAGCTTATGGTGGGGCTTGGTTAGGATGGTGGCACAAAATTTGATGCAATTGTAAGTGAGCTTCAATAATGTTGGAAAAGATTCGCAAGATGCAATGTAACAAGTAGACCAAGCATATAAGGTACACGGAAACACACACGCAAAAAGATAAGTGGGGTCGTGCAACCAAGGGTGAGCCAAAATGTGGAATCCACAAAAATGCTCTTGTTGCACAACACTAGAGAGACGCTAGCACGATCGCACAATAGGCGGATACAAAGAACTTGTGCACAACCTACTTAGCAAAAATGCAACAACTTCTATCCCAAGTATGCTCTATGCAAGGTGTTTCTATGATATGATCCAAGATGATCTAGTATGACAATCTTAATGTTGTATTATGCTATGGTTCTTGCTTAAAAGCTCTTTGCTTATCTTTCCTCTTTGCTTAAAAGCTTGTTTGGCTCTTTGATGTTTGAGCTCTTTTCTCATGCAATGCTTGACGAACCAAGGTAGCAATTGTGTATGCGATGACAACTTTGTGACACAAGAGATGATACCAATATATGCAACAATGATGTATGTATGCTATGGGAAGTATGATCACTAATGTGCACAAGTCTCGTTGCTGGCAATACTCAATGGCTAGTCTCGATGGGTAAGCAACGCAAAGGAGTAAGGCTATGATGGCTATCAATGTAATGGCAAGAGTGATTTGTCCAATACCAAGAGGAGGTTACCATTTCTTGGGGACGGTATGGTGTCAAAATGGTGGCACAAATACCAAGATGTAGCCGAGGTGGTCGTTGTTGATGACGCGTCCATGGCGAAGATGAGCAGCGGTGATGTTGATGTCGAACCATACCTAGATAGCCGAAATACAAAATGATATGGAACCGCAACTCAAATTCTTAAAGCTTGAAGTGGCAACACGTGTCGTAGTGCGAGACGGGTAAGCAATGGTGGTGGTATGCAAAAGCAGTGATGGTGTATAGGTGGTAGGAGTGCGTACACGAAATTGTGGGGCGGTGGTGGTGCAAAACTGAAAGAAATTCAGCTTCGTCAGGGTTCGTCGGACGTATGGGCTGGGTCGGTCGTCCGGTCGTCGGACGTCCGGTGCCTGGGCAAATTTCGGGCACGGGATGAACTTCACGTGTTCGTGATGGGGATGACGAAAATGGTCAAATCCGGAGGATTTTGTGGATGGAAAGGGTGGGGAAAGGGGGGGAAAGCTAGATCCACTCAAAACAAAGCAAATCCTTGGATCCAAACCAACAAAATCTCAACACATGAACAAATTACAAAAAGAAATTGGGGCTATTTTTGTGGGGAATTTTTCGAATTAGGATGAGAAACAACAAAACAAGGCTACAAACACAACGGGGAGGCTCCGAAATCGTAATCAACGTGGCTCTAGATACCAAGATGATGTAGGGTAGGAACCCTATGGGCTGATCTTTCATGAAAGGAGCTGATCCCGCGATAAACTCGAAGAACATGAGGAGGGAAATGAGGGGAAAATCATGAGGGGAACACAAGAGAACACTCAAACCAACAAGAATGATCACACATGCGCTAGATCCATGAACACAAACGAAGATACAAGATCCAAAGTCAAGAACGGACGATACAAGAGGTAACCGGTCTTCTCCGTGAGGAGGTCTTGAAGTTCTTCTCCGCAAGGAGGTCTTGAATCCAAAGGGATCTTCTCCATAGAGGTCGTGGTCTCTCTCGTGGAGTAGATCCGATGTGGATGAGCAATGCTCTATCTCTCAAATGAGCTAAACCAATGCTAACCCTAGAAAGTTGGACGAGGTGGAGTATATATAGTCTTAGTGCAAAAGAGGGGGGCAAAGGGGTACATGGGCTGCGGCCCAACACGAAACAGCGCACAGGCGTCGGACGTCCGGAGGTCACCGGTCATCCGGAGGCTCGCGAGGGTCCGGACGTCCGGTGCCTGTCGGACGTCCATAGATTCGGCTTGGGTGGTCTTCGGTCGGTCGTCCGGTCGGGGTCGGACTTCCGGGCGTCGGTCGTCCGTGGGGTGTCGAATGTTCGTCTGTTTTGGCTCGGGTGTGGAAGTGTCAGTCGTCCGGAGGAGGCCGGACGTCCGGAGCCTGGAGGTCGTCGGATGTCTGGGGTTCGTCCGTCGTCTGGAGCCTGGAGACTTTGAGCAGCTCTTATTCTTCGTCTCCGTCTTCACGTCCATCTTCCTCTTCTTCTTCTCCTTACTCTTTAGCTTCTCCATGATACCTGAGTATGCACAATGTGTCCATATGAGGTAGTAGCCATGTCTCATGTGCATCGAAGTGGAAATCTGAGAGGAGTGATGTCACCTCGGTTTCGAGAGCTCTTGCACGTGCTCGTGTCATGGGTCCGCTAGGCACTTGGTGAGGCGATGGTAGGTCCATGGGGATGACCTTGGGATGCTCCGCATCATATTGCACTCACCATCATGTTGGATTGTATACACAAGAACAGTGTTGATCTAAGTGCACATGATATTCATGCTATTTCATTTATTATACCTGTTGCACCGATAGTTGACTATCACAAATCATTTTAGCAGGGGACATGGTTCACTTCTATAAGCACATCTAGTAGCTTGTTCTGCCCTGCTTGGTTTGCTCGGTTTTATAAATTGCAGCTAATGGAAAGCCGAGGACGGCTTTATTTTCAAGAAAGGGAGGATGATGTGGACATAGATACCATAGATACGTGTACAAATATTACACAATATATTTTTCAGGTAATTTCTATTGATAATTGTATGATGTTATATTTTATTATCAGGGGCAAAAATACTGCACATTTTTATGCTTTATGCAGAAATATTGAAAACATGTAGTATATGCTACGTATTAAAAGATACAATTATACTAAAGATTTTGAAGCACAAGAGTATGTAAATCTTATAAGCCGGTGCTACATCAAAAATCATCCAAGGAGCTGCCACGGACATGCGCCAAGGACATGGACTATTGTTGATCAATTCTACAAAGAAGAAGGTGGGGCCCATACTAGTCAAAGCCATCATTCATGCATGCATGCATTACATGCATGTACACGCACGGGCTTGGCCCATGAGAAGCACGTCTCGTGCGCAAGCCATGGGCTGCCTAGGTTTCGTTCGAGCACCGGACTCTGAAGACAACACGAGACATCTAGCCGTGTCTCGGTAGTTAATAAATAGCAGTATGTCAATTAGGGTTAGAGTCGGATTTTGTTTGCAGAAATTTAGCTATTGCTACTTTTATTTATCTTCACTCGTAGTGGTTAGTGCGACTATCAAACATCCTATCGAAACCAAATCTTGTGAGATTTATTCCATCTAGCATATTTGCAATTTCAGATTGCTTGGCTATTATTTTCTTGCATGTTCTTCGATTTGCTTGCAGGAAAAATCCTTCGTGGATAGGTCGATCATGCCGTTGGCTCGAGTCATAACACCGTGAAGTTGGTTCAACGATTGTCATGGATATCGGTCGTGTACGGTTCTCCCTGTACGGTTGGTAGCCAGATCATGAGGGTGAAATCCTCCAAAAATCATAGTTATCTCTCTCTCTCATCGAAAGATTGGGTCACCATTTCACATTAGGCGGCGGCGACGACCAGGACAGAGGACGAGGAGGACGCGGCAGCCGTGGCGAGGCTGTAACGCCCTCGATGCGGCTATATCTCCCACGTGTCGAGGCACGACTTAGAGGCATAACCGCATTGAAAGCAATGTCGCAAGTCGGGAAATCATCACACATCCCATGTACATAAATAATATAAAGGGGAGGTACATAGTTGGCTTACACTCGCCACGTCACATCAAAGTACATAAATAACATCCATCATACAAATCACTCATGGCCCGACTACGGTGCCAAAATAGAAAAGACCCCCAACATGCGACAAGGCCCTGAATCACCCCAACTAGGCACCACTACTGATCATCGGGAAAGGAAACATAGTAACGTTGAGAGTCCTCGTCGAACTCCCACTTGAGCTCGTACTCGTCACCTGGAGCGGAATCACCTGGACCTGCATCTGGTTATAGTAATCTGTGAGCCACAGGGACTCAGCAATCTCGCACCCGCGATCAAGACTATTTAAGCTTATAGGAAGGGTAAGGCAATATATAGTGGAGCTGCAGCAAGCGACTAGCATATATGGTGGCTAACTTATTCGCAAAAGAGAGCGAGAAGAGGAGGCAAAGCAGCGAGCGAGAAACTAGAAGGAACAACCTGCGCAAGCATTACTCCAACACCGTGTCCACTTCCCGGACTCCGCCGAAAAGAGGGCCATCACGGTCACACACTCAGTTGATTCATTTTAATTAATTAAGGTTTCGTTATCTACAACCGGACATTAACAAATTCCCATCTGCCCATAACCGCGGGCACGGCTTTCGAAAGTTCAATCCCTGCAGGGGAGTCCCAACTTAGCCCATGACAAGCTCTCACGGTCAACGAAGGAATAGACCTCCTCCCAAGACGTTCCGATCAGACTCGGTATCTCGGTAACTCAAGACACTTCGACAGGTTAAAACAAGACCAGCAACACCACCCGCTGTGCCGACAAATCCCGATAGGAGCTGCACATATCTCGTTCTCAGGGCACACCGGATAAGCTAAGCGTACGGGAGCCAACGTAACCCAAGTTGCCGAGGGACGGCCCCGCACGGTGCTCTAGTTTGGACCAACACTCAGAGGAGCACTGGCCCGGGGGGGTTAAAATAAGATGACCCTTGAGTCTGCGAAACCCAAGGGAAAAAGGGCTAGGTGGCAAATGGTAAAACCAAGGTTGGGCATTGCTGGGGAAGCTTTAATTCAAGGCGAAAATCAAGGGGTTCCCATTATAACCCAACCGCGTAAGGAACGCAAAATCCGGGAACATAACACCGATATGACGGAAACTAGGGCGGCAAGAGTGGAACAAAACACTAGGCGAGAGGCCGAGCCTTCCACCCTTTACCAAGTATATAGATGCATTAAGATAAATGGCAATATAATGATATCCCAACAAGTAAATAAATGTTCCAACAAGGAACGGCCTCCAATCTTCACCTGCAACTAGCAACGCTATAAGAGGGGCTGAGCAAAGCGGTAACATAGCCAATCAACGGTTTGCTAGGACATGGTGGGTTAGAGGTTTGACATGGCAATTGGAGGCTGACAAGCAAGTAGGCATCGTAGCATTGGCATAGCAAGAGCGAGCAAACTAGCATAGCAAAGATAGTAGTGATTTGCGGTATGATCATCTTGCCTGCACAGTTGTCAGAGTTGACTGGATCCTCACAAGCAAACTCAACGGGCTCCTCGTAGCGAACTCGTCTCCCGGCTCTACCCAAACAAGACAAACAAGCAACAAGGATACAATCAACCACGTGCAAGACCAAGCAATATGATGAAATGATGATATCTATGCGGGATGCGATGCGGGATGCAAAATGCAAGATATGACAGGAAATGCATGAACCTGGCCTCAACTTGGAATTCCAAGGGTTCCACTGGATAGAGGGGATGAAATCGCTTGAAAACGATATAAAGATCATTGGAATCGGAGTTACGGTTTGGAAATGGCAAGCGTTTTAAGACAAAATGCATAACAATTCATCCCAAAGGGGCATAGGCATATCATGCACGGATTAAACATGGCAAAAATGACAAAAGTGCATGATGAACTAACGGATCTGCGATTTAACTCACGAAGCCTCCTTCTAACAGCATTTTGGGCATAAAGATGAACTCAAATGCAAATGATGCAATGGAATGAAATGATGTACATGTCGAGGCAAAGATTTTGATATATTATATGCCCAAATCGGAGCTACGGTTGCGGAGATACGAGCAGTCAAAGATAGCAAAAAAATAAGGGGGAGAGGGAAAGTCAACCCTAGATCTAGGGTTTACTGTAGCCGGATCGGGCACTGTAGCTGGGCGCGCGCGACGAGGTTCGTCGGCGCCGGATCCGAGGCCGCCGGCGTGGGGGGAGGCGGTGGCCGGCGTCGAGGGGCGGCGGCGGAGCGGCGCTGGGGCGGCGAGGTGGCCGGCGGGGCCGGCCGCGGGCGAGGGCGCGGCCACGGAGGCGCGGGCGCGCGGCGTGGAGCGGAGCGGGCGGCGGGGCCCGGCGCGGCGGCGGCCGGTGCGGTGGCGGCGACTGGCGCCGGTCGCCGGAGGTCGGGGAGGCGGCGGCGCCCGAGAGGAGGAAGAGGCGCGGGGGCGCGGGCTCGCGGGGGCCCCTCCTGGGCCTCCCGGGCCGGGACGGCGGCGGCGGCGGCGAGGGACACGTGGCGCGCAGCGACTGGCGGGGGTCGGCGGCGGACGTTGTCCGGCTCCGCCGCGGACACGTCCGTCGGCGGCGGGTGGGTCGATCTCTTTTTTTTAGGAGGAGGACGGGGGTGTTGGGGTGGGGGAGGGAGAGTGCGGTGGGGCTGTGCTCTTTTTTTTTTTAGGAGGAGACGGGGAGAAAGAAGGGTCGGAGTGAGAGGGGGTATTTATAAATAGGGCATAAGTGAGGAGCTAGGAGAGTCCAAGAGGTGCGTTTTCGGCCATGCGATCGTGATCGAACGCTCTAGGACATGGGAGCAGTGTGGTGGGTTTTGGGCCAAATTGGAGGGGTGTTGGGCTGCAACACACACGAGGCCTTTTCGGTCCCTCGGTTAACCGTTGGAGTATCAAACGAAGTCCAAATGATACGAAACTTGACAGGCGGTCTACCGGTAGTAAACCAAGGCCGCTGGCAAGTCTCGGTCCAATCCGGAAATGTTTAATCCCCACACACGTGCACGAAAGAAAGCTAGAAATGGCCACCGGAGGAGAACGAAGCGCCGGAATGCAAAACGGACAACGGGGAAAATGCTCGAATGCATGAGATGAACATGTATGCAATTGCAATGCACGAGATGACAAGATATGAGATGCACGAAAAAGAAAACAACACACGGAGACAAAGACCCGAACCCGAGAAATAAATATAACTTAACACCGGAAACGGCAAGAGTTGGATACAAATATGGAAAGTTACATCCGGGGTGTTACAACACTCCACCACTACGAAAAGATCTCGTCCCGAGATCTAGGACTGAAAGAACTCCGGGTACTCAGAACGGAGGTGATCCTCGCGTTCCCAGGTAGCTTCACGGTCGGAATGGTGAGACCACTTGACTTTGAGAAATTTGATTGACTTGTTGCGAGTCTTGCGTTCAGTCTCTTCAAGAATAGCAACTGGGTGCTCACGATAGGAGAGATCTTCTTGGAGCTCAATGTCCTCGAAGTTGACGGTGTGGTCAGGAGTCTTGAAGCACTTTCGAAGCTGAGAGACATGGAACACATCATGAACATTTGCAAAGTTTAAAGGAAGCTCGAGTTGATAGGCGAGGTCGCCTCTCTTGCTGACAATCTTGAAAGGTCCGACGTATATGGGGGCAAGCTTCCCTTTGATACCGAAGCGACGAGTACCTTTCATAGGAGAGACGCGGAGGTAAACGTGATCCCCGATCTCAAAAGCCAAATCACGGTGCTTACTGTCATAGTAGCTCTTCTGGCGGGATTGGGCTGCTTTGAGGTTATCACGAATGACCTTGCACATTTCTTCTGCCTCTGTGATCAGGTCATTACCCAGCAGCTGACGTTCACCGGTTTCAGACCAGTTGAGAGGGGTACGGCACTTCCTGCCATATAGAATTTCAAAGGGGGCCTTGCCCGAACTTGCTTGAAAACTGTTGTTGTATGAGAATTCAGCATAAGGAAGACAGTCCTCCCACTTCATGCCGAAAGAAATTACACAAGCCCTGAGCATGTCTTCGAGAATCTGGTTGACACGCTCGACTTGACCGCTCGTTTGAGGATGGAAAGCAGTGCTGAAGCAGATGTTGGTGCCCATGGCCTTCTGAAAAGAATCCCAAAACTTGGAGGTAAAGATGCTGCCACGGTCTGAAGATATCACTTGAGGAATACCGTGCAGAGAGACAATGCGAGAGGTATAGAGTTCCGCCAATTGAGCTGCAGTGATCGACTCTTTGATAGGCAGAAAATGAGCCACTTTGGTGAGCTTGTCGATGACAACAAATATAGCATCATTTCCACGCTTGGACTTTGGAAACCCAGTCACGAAGTCCATTTCAATGTGGTCAAACTTCCATTCTGGAATGGCAAGAGGTTGGAGGAGACCAGCTGGCCTTTGGTGTTCTGCCTTCACTCTTCTGCAGACATCACATTCATTCACGAATTGAGCGATCTCGCGCTTCATTCGAGTCCACCAATAAGCTTGCTTGAGATCCTGATACATCTTCGTACTACTAGGTTGGATGGAGAGGAGAGAGTTGTGAGCCTCGTTCATGATCACCTTACGAAGTTCACCTTTGGGCACAACAATTCGATCCTCGAAGAAGAGAGTGTCCTTGTCATCAAGTCGGTAACACTTGTACTTGGACTGACTCTTGGCAATACCAATCTTCACCTTTTTCACCATAGCATCAAGAAGCTGGGCTTGGCAAATCTGGTCTTCTAAGGTAGGAGAAACTTGAAGGTTGGCGAGGAAACCTTGAGGAACAACTTGAAGATTCAGCTTGCGGAAAGCTTCACAAAGCTCAGGTTGATAGGGCTTGAGAATCAGACTGTTGCAATATGCTTTTCTGCTCAAAGCGTCAGCAATCACATTAGCCTTGCCTGGAGTATACTCAATACTCGGATTGTACTCTTGAATCATTTCGACCCATCGAGTTTGCCTTAGGTTGAGATTAGGCTGAGTGAAGATGTACTTGAGACTCTTGTGATCGGTGAAAATGTCCACTTTTCTTCCCAATAGAAGATGTCTCCAAGTCAAAAGAGCATGCACAACTGCCGCCAACTCGAGATCATGAGTGGGGTAGTTCTTCTCATTAGGCTTCAACTGGCGAGATGTATAAGCAACAACTTTCTTCTCTTGCATCAATACTGCGCCAAGACCTTGGAGAGAGGCATCACAAAAGACCTCGTACGGCTTGGATTCATCAGGTGGAGTCAGAACTGGAGCAGTGATCAACTTCTCTTTCAAAGTGTTGAAAGCAATATCACACTCTGGAGACCAAACGTACTTGACGTGCTTCTGAAGAAGATTTGAGAGAGGCTTCGCGATCTTGGAAAAGTTTTCAACGAATCTTCGGCAATAGCTTGCGAGACCGAGAAAACTTCGGAGTTGCTTCACATTCTGAGGAGGTTCCCAATTCACAATTGCGGATACCTTCTCGGGATTCACGGAAATGCCCTTGGCAGAGATGATATGACCAAGATAAAGAACCTCATCGAGCCAAAATTCACACTTGGAGAACTTGGCATAGAACTGATGTTCCCTGAGCTTATCGAGAACCAAACGCAAGTGCTTGGCATGATCTTCCTTGTTCTTCGAGAAAACCAGAATGTCATCGAGATAGACCAAAACGAAGTCATTGGTGTAGGCGTTGAAGATGAAATTCATCATGCGAGAGAACGTCGGAGGAGCGTTGGCGAGGCCAAAAGACATGACAGTGTATTCATATGAACCAAAGCTTGTTCTGAATGCTGTCTTGGGAATATCTTCTTCACGAATGCGAATCTGGTGATAACCCATACGGAGATCAAGCTTGGAGAATACTTGAGCACCCTTGAGTTGTTCGAACAGCTCATTGATGTTGGGAAGTGGGTATTTGTTGTTGATGGTCTTCTTGTTCACTGGACGGTAATCAACACAAAGTCGGTCCGTTCCATCCTTCTTCTTCACAAAAAGAACACCACAACCCCACGGAGAAGTACTAGGCCGGATGAGACCCATTCTTTCTTGCTCATCGAGTTGCTTCTTCAGCTCCTTCAACTCTTCAGGTCCGAGCTTGTAAGGACGCTTACACACAGGTTCCGTGCCAGGCTCGGGCTCAAGTTCAATAACAAATTCAACTGGCCGGTGCGGAGGCATTCTGGGAGCTCTTCTGGAAAGACGTCTTGATATTCACAAACGACTGGAATTTGAGAGATGGCATCCAATTCACCCTTCTCATTGAGAGAAAACAGACGGATAGTATTATCCCGAGCGGCAAAGACAATTACATCCTCAGACGAATGAGTCAATTGAATCTGCCTGGCTGCACAATCAAGCTGAGCCTTGTGCTTAGAAAGCCAATCCATCCCGAGAATAAGATCAATATCCGAGTTACCAAGAACCATTGGAGAAGCCAGAAACTTGAAATCACCCAACATGATAGAAACATCCGGAACTATTGAAGTAGCCCTCATAGACTTAGCCGGAGAAACCACTCCCATAGGTTTACCCAACATTTGTGAAACGAAGTCATGCTTGGAAACAAATGATCTTGACATGAAACAATGCGATGCACCAGTGTCAAAAAGAACTTTTGCTGGAAAAGAGTTAACTGGAAAGTTACCCATGATCACATCTGACGAGTCCTCTGCCTGAGCTGCATTCATCAAATTGACCTTGGCTGTGCTTGGGGTTATGCTTGACCACAGCTGTACTTGCCGATCTCACAGGAGGAGGAGGAGGAAGACGCCTCTGGTTGAAACACTTGTTGGCATAGTGACCCTTCTGTTGGCACTTGTTGCACGTGACCTCTGAAAGCGGACGGTGATACGGAGCACTCGATCTTGGAGCTTGAGACGAAGTCTTGTTCTGAAAGCCAGGGTTGGGTGGGTGGGAAGAACCACTGCCACCTTTGCTCTTCTGCTGATACGGCTGACGGAACGGAGGAGGAGGAAGCCAAAACTTCTGCTGCTTGGCCACTTGAGTAGAGGAAGAAGGAGTAACATCTCTGACTCGCTTCCTGGAAGCATCACACCTCAACTGAGCAGCCTCTTGCTTCAGTGCCATGTTGTAGAACTCATCGTATCTCAAAGGCTCGAAGAGAACAAGAGCGAGCTGAATATCTTCTCTGAGACCACCCCTGAACTGATATATCATGCTCTTCTCATCAGGCACGTCCTGCTTGGCAAAGCGGGCAAGTTTCTGGAACAATTTGTTGTAGTCATAGACAGACAAAGAGCCTTGCTTCAGATTGCGGAATTCCTCACGCTTGCTTTCAACCACGCTTTGAGGAATGTGATGAGCTCGGAAATCTTGACGGAAATCATCCCAAGTGATAACACGTCCACCTCTGGAATCCTTGTACTGCTGGAACCATCTGCAGCTGATCTTTGAGTTGGAAGGAAGCGAACTTGACAAAGTCCTCAGGCCTGACGTTACTGCACTCGAAATGCTTACACAGATCCACAAGCCAATCGTCAGCATCGGTTGCCTCAACACAATTGCTGAAAGTCTTTGGCCCATTAGCAAGGAACTGGTTGAGTGTAGCAAAGTGACTCTGATTGCTGCCTTGATTCCCTTGACTGCCTTGATTGCGCTCTTGGATAATTTGCATGATCAGCTGAGTGTTTGCATTGGTTGCGGCCATCACAGCTTGCCATGCCTCTGGAGGAGGTGGAGGCGGTGGCGGATCTTGATTCTGGTTCTGACTGGTGCTCTTAGCGGGAGCCATCCTGAAGAGGTTGACCACCGTTAGCACATAGACAGATAAATATTGGAAGCTGAATCCAACGGAGAAAATTGCAACATATAGTCTTCACATCCGAACAAAATGAACGAATGCCATTTCTCTTGAAGTGGTCACATATTCCTAAATTGCGAAGCCACGAAGAATCAGGTAGAAGGGGTACAACAACGAGGGATGGAATCAACATATGACGTCGAAGCAAAACGAATGCCACAACTCGAAATAAAACCAAGGGTTGGCTTGCGGAATAAGCCGGAACAAATACATGATAGAAATTTCATCCGAAGTTTTCGTGGTGGGACCTACACGGGCTCGATCGTACAGCACCATCATGTACAAGGCAGTGCACATGACATACGAAGCGTCCCCGAGTCAGCATAGCCAAGGACTCTTTAAGACACAACGAGACCA
>NC_053026.1:426683889-426711669 GCF_003073215.2 Triticum urartu
AAAAAAAGAAAAAAAAAGAAAAGAAAAAGAAAGAAAAAGAAGAAAAAGAAAAAAAAAGAAGAAAGAAAGAAGAAGAAAGAAAAAGAAGAAAGAAAGAAGAAGAAAGAAAGAAAACAAGAAGAAACCCGGTTCAGAAATGACTCGAACGGATGAAAAGAGATCGAGAAAAAGAGGAAAAGAAACGAAGAGACCAAAGAAATGAAACTGCGACGAAAAGGAAAATAAAAGGAGGATCCAGAAAGTGAGAAGAAAACAAAAAGAAAAAAAGACTCAACCCCCCCCCCCAAAAAAATGAAAAAAGAACAAAAAAAACCAAACAAAGAAGAAACCCGAAAAGAAAGCCAAGACCAAAAGAACAACAAAAAGAAACAAAAAAGAAAAACGAAGGAAACCCGCAACACAGAAAAGACAGAAAAGAGAGAAAAAAACCCCCAAGAACGAAACAAGAACAACGAAAAACGGACCGAAAAGAAAAAAAAGAAAAAAAAAAAAAAAAAAGAAAACCCCCCCCAGAACAAAACGAAGAAAGAAAGAAAAAGACCACCCAAAAAAAAGAGAGAAAAAAAAAAGAGACACCAAAAAAAAAGAAAAACAGACCCAAAAAGAAACCAGAGAGAAAAAAGAAGAAAGAAACGAAGAAAAGAAAAGAAGAACAAAGAAACAAAAAAAGAAAAAAACCCCAAGCCCAAAACCATCAAACCCCCTAGAAAAAAACGGAAACGAACAAACCGTACGACCCCAGAAAAACCCCAACCCTCGAAAGTAAAGAACCCAACGAGAAAAAAAAGAAAAGAGAGAGAGAACAAGAAACCCGCCGAAGCAAAAACACCCAACCCAAAAGAAAAAGAGAGAACGGAACTCCCAAGACGGAAGAAAAAAAAAACCAAAAAAAGAACCCTACAACCCGAAAACTGAAAAAAAAGGAGAGAAAGAAAGAAAGACAAGAAAAAACACAAGAACAAGAAGAAAAGAAAAAAAGAAAGAGACCAAGAAAGAGAGAAAAAAAAAGAAACCTGACAAGAAGACCTGACCCAGAAAAAACAGACGGGAAAAACAAAAAGACCTAACGAAGAACACGAAAGAAAAACGGAAGAAAAAAAAGAAAAGAAAGAACCCATCAAACAGAACACTCATGGCCCGACTAGCCAAAAGAAAAGACCCCCAACATGCGACAAGGCCCTGAATCGAACCCCAACTAGGCACCACTACTGATCATCGGGAAAGGAAACATAATAACGCTGAGAGTCCTCGTCGAACTCCCACTTGAGCTCGTACTCGTCACCTGGAGCGGAATCACCTGGACCTGCATCTGGAATTATAGTATTTGTGAGCCACAAGGACTCAGCAATCTCGCACCCACGCGATCAAGACTATTTAAGCTTATAGGACAGGATAAGGCAAGTATATGTGGAGCTGCAGCAAGCGACTAGCATATATGGTGGCTAACTTATTCGCAAAGGAGAGCGAGAAGAGGAGGCAAAGCGCGAGCGAGAAACTAGAAGGAACAACCTGCGCAAGCATTACTCCAACACCGTGTCCACTTCCCGGACTCCGCCGAAAAGAGGCCATCACGGTAACACACTCAGTTGATTCATTTTAATTAATTAAGGTTTACGTTGTCTACAACCGGATATTAACAAATTCCCATCTGCCCATAACCGCGGGCACGGCTTTCGAAAGTTCAATCCCTGCAGGGGAGTCCCAACTTAGCCCATGACAAGCTCTCACGGTCAACGAAGGAATAGACCTCCACCCAAGACACACCGATCAGACTCGGTAAACCGGTACAACAAGACAATTCGACAGGTTAAAACAAGTCCAGCAACACCACCCGCTGTGCCGACAAATCCGATAGGAGCTGCACAAATCTCTTTCTCAGGGCACACTCAGATTGTCCTAGGTACGGGTAGGCCAGCCCAGAGTTGCCCCTGGTGGCCACCGGTAGCTGACAGGTGGACCAACACTCAGAGGAGCACTGGCCCGGGGGGGTTAAAATAAGATGACCCTTGGCCTCTGGAAACCCAAGGGAAAAGAGGCTAGGTGGCAAATGGTAAAACCTGTTGGGGATTGCTGGAAAAGCTTTAATCAAGGCGAACTATCAAGGGGTTCCCATTATAACCCAACCGCGTAAGGAACGCAAAATCCGGGAACATAACACCGATATGACGGAAACTAGGGCGGCAAGAGTGGAACAAAACACTAGGCGAGAGGCCGAGCCTTCCACCCTTTACCAAGTATATAGATGCATTAAGATAACATAGCAATATAGTGATATCCCAACAAGAAAATAAAAGATGTTCCAATAGGAACGGCTCCAATCTTCACCTGCAACTAGCAACGCTATAAGAGGGGCTGAGCAAAGCGGTAACATAGCCAGTCAACGGTTTGCTAGGACAAGGTGGGTTAAAGGTTCAATCATGCAATTGGGAGGCTGACAAGCAAATGGTAGGCATCGTAGCAGCGGCAAAGCAAAAGAGCGAGCAAACTAGCATAGCAAAGATAGTAGTGATTTCGAGGGTATGATCATCTTGCCTGCACAGTTGTCAGAGTTGACTGGATCCTCACAAGCAAACTCAACGGACTCCTCGGTAGCGAACTCGTCTCCCGGCTCTACCCAACAAGACAAACAAGCAACAAGGATACAATCAACCACGTGCAAGACCAAGCAATATGATGAAATGATGACATGCTATGCGGGATGCGATGCGGGATGAAAATGCAAGATATGACAGGAAATGCATGAACCTGGCCTCAACTTGGAATTCCAAGGGTGCCACTGGATAGAGGGGATGAAATCACTTGAAAGCGATATAAAGATCATTGGAATCGGAGTTACGGTTTGGAAATGGCGAGCGTTTTAAGATATGACACCGGTCTACGATTTACAGCAAGTAGGCAACTAAATGCAACGAAATGAACATGCTACAGCCACCAAACATGAAAACAAACTACATGGCAGTGATGTACACAAGATGGTTAACAAAACACTAGCACTGAGCCATAGGCAAATTCATCCATTAAGGGGTTCAAACAAGCATGGAAAAAACGAATATGCAAAACAGATTCCAGACTTAGTGAAATTAACACTAGCCTGAAATTTCAGATCACGAAGCCCTCTTCGGAGCAGCAAAACAACATGATAAACCTGAACATGACAAGTAAGAACATGGCATGGAGCTACTCAACAAGCTTAACAAAACACCCAAAGTGACCTGGGGCCAAAAGGGTTCACAAAATACTCTACCGAGCTCACGAACATAGCTCGAACACAATCAGTTTTCAGACTTAGTGAAAACTGAGACATGCTGAAATTATAACTCACGAAGGCATGTAAACGAGCTCGATGCACTCACTACGGTGCAAGTCATGGCAAAGGCAAGCATATATCCAGCAAGAAGGCACAATATTCTAGCTACACATGGCAAGAACAAAGGCATAGCATGCATGGAACACTAACGGTAGCATCGGCAAAATCGCAAACAAGTTGACGATCTGCCCAGATTAACAACGAAGCAAAAGTTGAGCTCGATTGAGTCAACCTAGAGCACTCCACATATGCAAACAAAGACATGGATGGATAGAGCATAACATAAATATCAAAACTCCCTTACTGATCATCCTCAAAAGAGGCACGGATCACTAGGAAACAAGCTGGACATATGGCATCATGAACTAAAATATCCCAGACTTAGTGAAAATCACTAAGTCCCTGAAATCAGCAATCTCAGGTACCTCTCTTCGCAAGCTTGCACAAGACAACACACACATCCTAAAAATGCATGGGTGGCACCTCTGGAAAGAAGACAAAATGCTTAACAATTCATCCCAAAGGGGCACAGGCATATCATGCACGGATTAAACATGGCAAAAATGACAAAAGTGCATGATGAACTAACGGATCTGCGATTTAACTCACGAAGCCTCCTTCTAACAGCATTTTGGGCATCAAGATGAACTCAAATGCAAATGATGCAATGGAATGAAATGATGTACATGTCGAGGCAAATATTTTGATATATTATATGCCCAAATCGGAGCTACGGTTGCGGAGATACGAGCAGTCAAAGATAGCAAAAAAATAAGGGGAGACGGACAGGCGGCGGGGCCCGGCGCGGCGGCGGCCGGTGCGGTGGCGGCGATGGCGCCGGTCGCCGGAGGTCGGGGAGGCGGCGGCGCCCGAGAGGAGGAAGAGGCGCGGGGGCGCGGGCTCGCGGGGGCCCCTCCTGGGCCTCCCGGGACGGGACGGCGGCGGCGGCGGCGAGGGACACGTGGCGCGCAGCGACTGGCGGGGGTCGGCGGCGGACGTTGTCCGGCTCCGCGCGGACACGTCCGTCGGCGGCGGGGGGGATCTGCTCTTTTTTTTAGGAGGAAGACGGGGAGAAGAAGGGATCCGAATGGAGGGGGTTTAAATAGGCATAACTGGAGCTAGGAGAGTCCAAAAGAGGTGCGGTTTTCGCCCACGCGATCGTGATCGAACGCTCTAGGACATGGAGCAGAGTTTGGTGGGTTTTGGGCCAAATTTTGGGGGTGTTGGGCTGCAACACACACGATGCCTTATCGGTCCCTCGGTTAACCGTTGGAGTATCAAACGAAGTCCAAATGATACAAAACTTGACAGGCGGTCTACCGGTAGTAAACCAAGGCCGCTTGGCAAGTCCCGGTCCAATCCGGAAATTTTTAATCCCCACACACGAAAGAAAGCTAGAAATGGCCACCGGAGGAGAACGAAGCGCCGGAATGCAAAACGGACAACGGGGAAAATGCTCGAATGCATGAGATGAACATGTATGCAATTGCAATGCACGAGATGACAAGATATGAGATGCACGAAAAAGAAAACAACACACGGAGACAAAGACCCGATCCCGAGAAATAAATATAACTTAACACCGGAAACGGCAAGAGTTGGATACAAATATGGAAAGTTACATCCGGGGTGTTACAGAGGCGGCCAAACTAGGATGTACGGCCACGTGGTACGACTCACTGGCGAGCCCATCGCA
This sequence comes from Triticum urartu, assembly GCF_003073215.2. Classification (NCBI taxonomy): domain Eukaryota; kingdom Viridiplantae; phylum Streptophyta; class Magnoliopsida; order Poales; family Poaceae; genus Triticum; species Triticum urartu. The sequence continues at coordinate 426,688,893 of NC_053026.1, forward strand.
GTTGCCGCCGTCTCACTGACCCTCGAGCAGACCGACGATATGTAAGTCAAGGACGTGGCAATGGGCAACAGCCCCAGTAGTTTCTCTTCGCTCATGAACGGGCCTGCCTAGACTGGCACTGAATTTAATCAGACCCTCATGTCGTCTTCCCAAGCGAGACGCCAGGGGCGAACTCTCGCGCCACCCGAGACCCTCGCGGTGCTGCTTCCCCATCCGCCACTGCCGCCGGCGTAGGCCTCGTTGGCGGCGGGCCCGACGCTGAAGGAACCAGGATCTGGACGCGGCGGCGATCTCCTGGTGCGGTTGGGGCATGGCCGGGAGGGAGTTGCACGCAGCAGCCAGAGCGGCGCCCCTGGTCGTGCAGCGGACGCGCTACCCTCCATGACCCGTGGGATCCGAGATCTCCAGCGATGGTGGGCATGGCGGCAGTCGCAGATCTGGATCCCATCCAGATCCGCCACCAACTCTTCATGTGGATGGCTTCTCAAGGCATCGTTGTTGCAGGTTACATCAACTCAATCGGGATGTTCAGGGGAAAATCCTAGATCTGGGTCTACCGGATCGGACGATGACGATGCCTTCAGTGTCGTTTTCCCTCCTAGGGGCATCGTTTTGGAGTAAGTGCTGGTTGGAGGGGAGGAGGAGCGGTGTTACATCTACTGCAAAACTAACGGCGGATCCCAGCGGCATGGTGCTGCGGAGTTTCGGTGATGGACGTGTGTGGATGGATACGCGCGGGACGGTGGCGTTGTCTTGCGCCGTGGTGACGTCCACGACTTGCCTGGCAAGGTTGGTGCATCATTACCTGTTCTGGAGATGGATCGATAAAGACGGTGACGACGGCCTATGAGAGTGTGTCGGACCGGTGTGTGACCCAGTCCCAGTATTGTGGCTTGGCTGGGGCATCCGGCTTTAGATATTAGGTTTTGGTGCGATGTCTGTTTGATATTCGGCTCGGACATTCGACACCCCTTTATCAAGGGGATAGGAGTAGCGACAAGTGTTGTCAAGATAGTGACTTTACTTACTGATGTATTACTTAATAAGATCTTTATGAATAATTAATACAATGATTGTATGCATCGCTCAGATGCAAAGACCGAGGTCCTTCTTTTCTAAAAAAAATGAACGGGCCCACCAGGGTCGACTACAACAGAAAGCAACGTGGATATGCAAATCAAGTTTTTACAACAAAAAAACGACTAATGGTCGTTTTTCCACAACCGCGAAATTTTGGGTTTTAGAAAATTCGATTCTCCATATCCACAGATTAGTTAGGCTAGTTAAATGTGGTTTTAAGTTGTTAGGCCGTTTTCCTAGTTTATATAAAACGTGTTTTCTACAAACCACCTATCTAAACAAACTTATATCTTCTTGCGTAACGAACCACATGCAAACTTGATGTCTTAAATCCACGGGTACCGAATCGGCTAAGATTTAACAAATTCTCTAACCACCAAGAAAACGACAAAAATAATAATTTGGTAAAAAAGAGAAAACTATCAGAGAGAAAAAAGAAAAAGGAAACAAAAGAAAATTAAAATGAAAATTTTAAATAGAAACAAAAATGGAGTAACAAAAAACAGTTTTAAAAAGGACAGCACACACACAATAAAAAGGGCATGTGTTATAGTATGATCCAAGGAAAACACTGTTGCATGTTAAAAACAAAGTCCATCACTCATCCTTTTTTGTAACTTTTTTTAAACTCATCCATCACCCATCCGAAAAATGAAACGATTTACAAGAAAGAACACCCACAAACCTGGATGGGCCATGCGACCTGCCCGAGAAAAACACGAACAGCTAAGCCTCTTGTCCATTCCCGTTAACTCACTGCAGATGACTTAAGTCAAAAGAAAAACTCACATTGGGTTTAGGACTAATCAGGCTCAAACTGATTACTTTCATTTGTCATTTGGGATAATTTCCCATATAAAAAAAGAAAAAGAGTCAGAAAAGGATGGGAGATGTTTCCCATGTCAAATAAAAAAAAGGTGAAAGGTACCATAACAATATGTACCAGACTGCCTGTTTCCTTGTAGTTGGATCTCCCACTTTTTGGAATGTTCCAAATTCCAGCCTCAGCCACCGCACAAAAATTCTCTCCAAAAAAGAAAAAGCCAACGCACAAAATGCATGGATCTTAGCGCACATGGCTCTAACAGACCTGGACTCAGACTGAATTATAGCAAACCCGATAAAAATACCCTTTATCAAAAGCGGCATCAAACCCAGATTAGTGCGGTCCCTCAAGGAATCTAACACGCACTGGGTAGAGGAGCTCGACTCCGTACTCTGGGGGCTGCGGACCACGCCGAATCGCACCACCGGATACACACCATTCTTTATGGTGTACGGCGCAAAGGCAGTTTTGCCCTGTGACATAATTCATGACTCACCTTGAGTGCGCATGTACGAGAAGCCGAGCTCGATCGGCAGGACAGCTTAGACGCATTGGAGGAGGAGCATGACGTGGCAAAAAGCCCGTTCCACATTCTATCAACAGCAGGCTCGAAGATACCAAAGCAGAGAAGTACGGGCCAAAAATTACAACGTTGGCGAATTAGTTCTACGACTACCGGATAAGAAAAAGGACAAACTCAAGCCCAAGTGGGAAGGTCCCTTCATAATTGACCAAGTCCTGACTGGTGGAGCGTACCGCCTGCGAGATGCATCGGATAACCGACTCGAGCCGAATCCATGGAACGCAGCCCGTCTTCGAAGATTCTATGCCTAGCGCCGAACTCTATGTTCGTCTCCTTCCTCTGTCCATTTTTTATATATTTTCTGTCTTACATTTATCTTCTTCTCCCTCTCTCTCTCTCTCTTATAGCCGTTAAAGGCTCATAAAGTGACGCGCTATCCGCGCTCATTAAACCTGGGGGCTTCTTTAAAACAGAAGCTTATTCATACGGGCTTCATGCCCAACACATGTGTCACACTTCCGCATGTACCTTTTATTCACCATTATATGCATCGATATGACTTAAGTTTTGGCCAAGCTGGGTTGCCTGGCTCCTGTGCTTACCCCTACGTTCCCGATTGTTCGGCTAGGTGGTAAAGGGAGCACCTCTGTGATTGTTACTGCCGGTTCAGCCGGACGTGTATCTCAGACTGGGTGAAGCCGAAAGCTAGCGTTCTTAAGGGAATATTCGGTCGGTGAACTAAAGATGATCCTTTTTTATTTTTATCTATATGCCCCCAGATGTTTTTCCTGCGTTTCTTTTCGCAGCATGGACATGCACCTTAGGGCATGCCTCCCAGGGAAAGGAACCCCTAACGGAACTATTCTCCCTGGAAGATGTTTCTTACTAACCATGTAATATAACATAACTAGTCGGGCACTTGTCTGTTCATGCACTAATGACCCCTACGCCTGGTCTCCATGCATTCCCCGGTTCCTATATAATCGCATGGGAATTCGGACACACTCTGGACCGTCAGGTCCCGAGGCTGAAGCGAAAAGGTCGGCCATGACAAATGATCTACAATCCGGCTAGAAGGCATTATAAATGTCATTAAATTACATGGTCATTTTGACTGACTGTATTCCTATTCAATACCATCTAGCAGGCTGTCTAATTTACAGTCCTGCTGGGAATACTTCGCGGCCAACTCTACTTGGCCGTATACTAAGCTTACAGGGATCTCCTTCCCATCGGGCCCTACAGGACCGACCTCGGCCATGTGGTTGGGGTCAGCCTTTGCGTACCACATCTTCACCATGGCCCAGGCCTCCCTAGCGCCTTGACGGTAGGCCAATATCTTCCACAATTGGAAGCGCCGCCGTACTCCTTTTAGCTTCTCCGCAAGATCTCCAAGACCTTCGGGCATGGAGACGGATGGCCACAGGGCCTGGGCGACGCCTTGCATCGCCTGCCGAACTCGATCGAGCAGTTGCGAGAGCTCGGGAAGAAGGTCACCCATAGAACCAGGCATCTCCTCTGCAGGACGACCTGTTAGCACACCTACAGACATTGCTCTGTTAGTCGACTTCCCCGCCGAACTTTCTTTCAAAGGTTCGTTCAAGCACTTACTAAATATGTCGCGCCAAAGCCGCTGATTCTCCTTCACGGAGTCTAACAGCTGGGCACGAACATCTTTCAGCTCAACGACCAGCTTGGTGTTGGCATCTTGGAGATTGTTCTTCTCCTTCCTCACCTTTGTCAGCACCTCCTCACCAGCCTTTAGCTGGCGTAGGAGGTGTTGCCCTTCCGGATTCAATCCGGCGCCATCTGCAATTTCATTTGTCAGATTCGCACCCATGCCGTGCTTCGCAAAATACTTATCTTTCGAAGTGTATATTACCAGAGGGGGTCTCCTTGGGCTCCCCTGCCGCGGCTAGTGCGGCCTCAAGTTGGGCTTTGCACTCTTCCAGCTCCTTGGACAGTAGGGAATTCTTTTTTGTAAGAACCTGCATAACACATGATCCTTAAATCAGTTATTCTAACTATTTCAAGTCTCGGGGGCTACTGGTATATATATATATATATAATTACCAAAATTTTCTTACCCGTATGTCTTTTACATATTGCTCTGTGGCTCTGGCTAGACCATTTTGAGCGGCACGGAGGTACGCATCTCCCGACATGAAGGCATCTAACGCCTCTTGAGAGAAACAAGCGTCGTGAAGAATTGTCCGGCGACGCCTGTGGTTCATGGCACTCTCCACCTCTGAGTTGGTGGCAGACAACCCGTCCACATCCTCCATCGGAGGAGCGTCCGGTGCGCGCCTTGTGTTCGGCTCCGCTTCCGGGCCAGGCTTTGGAGCCTGGCTGGTGGAGGCGCGATTGGTGGTCTCTCCGAATATAGTTCGGCGAGGTCTCTTTGTCCTGAAGAGAGCACAAGTGTTAATATGCCTCGAAGGTATAACACCTGGGATAAGGGGGCGCGCCATACCTTTGCGCTGACGCCCGGTCCGGACTGCACCTCTTTTCTGCCCACGGGGCCCTGCGGCCCCTCGTTGGCTTGTCGCCGCAGGTTCGGCCTCCCGTTTCTGGGAGGCCGGGATTAGCCCTGGATAATCAGTCGTAATGGCCACCAATCAGATCCACCGAAAGGTCCGGATCCTCTTGAGAGTCCGGGTCGAGGGACCATCTTGGGTCCTCGGGTTGTGGAGGAGGGCTGTTTATTTCTTTAACAGCCTGGCGCAGTTCCTGCGTTGAAATCGCTGGACTGAATATTTAACAATGGGGATATAAAGCGGATGGGCAAGATGCGACCACTTACCCAGCTTGGAGGATTGTACATAGAAAATCCACCCTTTGGGTCGACGCGGAGAAAATCCTCCTCTTCTCCCTTGTACAAAGCGGACAAGGTCTTTATTAGAGCCGCAGCCGAATCTGGCCCCTTACGTCCGTAACGGGTGGTGTCGTCCTCCCCGTTGAAGTCCCACATGGGTTGGCCCCTATACTGTAGCGGCTGCACCCCTCGCATGATGCATGCGGCCATGACTCCGACCATGGTCAATCCAGAATGGGCTAACAATCTTATTCGGCCCATCAGGTAAATGATGTCCCTCTCACTTTCCCTCTGAGGGCCCCGTGGGCGCCAGCTTAGGCGCTTCTTTAAGGGAGCACTGTTGAATTCAGGGAGGCCGATCCGGACAGGATCCGGCAGCGGGACGTCTTCTATATAAAACCATTCCGAGGGCCAGTCTTCGGACGCCTTCTTTGGGGTTCCGAACAGATATCCGGTCCCGGCGATGCGCCACACTTCGGCTCCGCCCACTTGATACATTGACCCCTTCTTGGAACGGGGCACGAGGCAAAATAGCTCCTTCCACAGTCCGAAATGAGCTTCAACACCCAAGAACAGCTCGCAGAGGGCTACAAAGCCCACGATATGCAATACTGAGGCAGGCGTGAGATGATGTAGCTGGAGGCCGTAGAACTCCAGAAGCCCCCGGAGAAATGGATGGATTGGAAATCCGAGCCCCCTTATTAAGTAAGGGACGAGGCACACCTGCTCTCCTTGGGAGGGATTAGGGGCATTCTCTGCTTGCTCTCCGCCGTTATAGACGGCGAGACCGGCTCGAACCGGGACCATATAGGCCGGGGGGAGAAACCCCTTGGTCTGGAGCGTCACTAGCTCGCTATGCAGGATGGAGCATCTTTCCCAATATCCAGGCTTAGGGCTGGAAGGGCGAGAGGAGGAGTCGCGACGGCTGGCCATGGTGGAATGAACCTTTGTCGAATGTGCTCTGATGAACACTCGCGAAGGGGGGAAGGTGTGGTTTGGATCTAAATCCTCGTCTCCTTAAATAGGTCAGCTCATTTACGCGGCTAGGGGTGTGAATGTAAAAACACTTAGACCTTTCATATTCGTTTGACACGTGGGAAGCGGCCATTATTGGGCACAGAAGCCAAGGAGCGCAACATCTACAAGAAACCGGACTTTATTCAACAGGTACATAGAATTTGGAGGAGAACCCACCTTGCAATGCAGAAGACAATCTGCGCGTCGGGCTCATCATCATTGAAGCCTGGTTTGGGGGCTACTGAGGGAGTCCTGGATTAGGGGGTGTCCGGATGGCCGGACTATACCTTCAGCCGAACTCCTGGACTATGAAGATACAAGATTGAAGACTTCGTCCCGTGTCCGGAAGGGACTTTCCTTGGCGTGGAAGGCAAGCTTGGCGATACGGATATGTAGATCTCCTACCATTATAACCGACTCTATGTAACCCTAACCCTACCCGGTGTCTATATAAACCGGAGGGTTTTAGTCCGTAGGACGACATACACATCAACAATCATACCATAGGCTAGCTTCTAGGGTTTAGCCTCTTCGATCTCGTGGTAGATCTACTCTTGTACTACCCATATCATCAATATTAATCAAGCAGGACGTAGGGTTTTACCTCCATCTAGAGGGCCCGAACCCGGGTAAAACTTCGTGCCCCTTGTCTCCTGTTACCATCCGGCCTAGACGCACAGTTCGGGACCCCCTACCCGAGATCCGCCGGTTTTGACACCGACAGGACCCCTACCCGAGATCTGTCGGATTTAGCACCGACATTGGTGGCCCATATAGGTCCCACCAGGTGATCGCACGAGCTCGATGGCGGATCTATGGATCATCGACAACACCGGCTACGGGGACATCTTTGTCCCAAGCCTGCTCTTTGTCTTCGGCAGCTTCACGCTACTCGCCGATACAACAGACCATTTAGGCTAGATAGAGGATCTCCCTCTACGGCAAGCTGTTCGGCTCGGCAGCTCAGAAAATGCCATGGATCGCCATGGCAAGATCACCGCCCTAGGACAGATGTTAGACCGGCCCGTCGACACCGCCGCCCACGCCCCAGATTCGATCTTGGAACGGGCCCTTGGTATAGTTGCTCTCGCGGATCCAATCTCGATCTCAGATTCGAACACTCCCTCATCGGCCCAGGCGGTGAGCCTATCCTAGAAAAACTCCAAGACAACCTTTTGTGGTACATCAACTGAAGCCCAGCTCGGCACCATCCATTGTTGGAAGGCGGGCAGAACCGACACTCTCACCTTTGACGAGATGCCGGGCCAGATCCGGGATCTTAGGATCTCGGACGGGCAAAACTCAGCCCACGATCAGATCGGATTCAGATTCGAAGGTGTGTAATTTTTTGCCCCACCCACCATCCACTTAGTCGCCACGATCAAGGATTTAACCGATGTGCTAGACTATGCCTCTCAGGAAAACATGGACATGGAGGAGGACGTCGACGATATCTTATATACAACGTCACATGTAACATCCGGTTACACCGGGAACTGGGCAGCTGATATGTCTCCAATGTATCTATAATTTATGAAGTATTCACGCCATTATATTATCATTCTTGGATGTTTTACAATCATTTTTATAGCAAATTTATATCATTTTTTGGGACTAACCTATGACCCAGTGCCCAGTGCTAGTTGTTGTTTTTGCTTATTTTTTACATCGCAGAAAATCAATATCAAACGGAGTCCAAACACTGCGGAACTTTTGGAGAATTTTTATGGACCAGAACACCCAGGATGGGCCATAGCAGCACCTGGGGGGTGCCCCAAGGGGGGCACAACCCACCAGGGCGCGCCTAGGCCCCCATGCACGCCCAGGTGGGTTGTGCCCACCTCGGTGGCCTCCTGCACCCCCTCTTTACCCTATAAATTCACAAATATTCCAAAACCCTTCGGGGTTAACCTAGATCAGAAGTTCCGCCGCCGCAAGGCTCTGTTCCGGCACCCTGCCGGAGGGGGGAATCATCTCTGGTGGCCATCTTCATCATCCCGGCGGCCACCACAATGAGGAGGGAGTAGTCCACCCTCGGGGCTGAGGGTTTGTACCAGTAGCTATGTGTTTAATCTCTCTCTCTCTCTCTCTCTCTCTCTCGTGTTGTTGAGATGTCATGATCTTGATGTGTCGCGGGCTTTGTTAATATAGTCGGATCATATGGTGTTTTCCCCTCTCTATCTTGTTGTGATGAATTGAGTTTTTCCTTTTGAGATTTCGTTGTTATCAGATTGAATACTTTTATGGATTTGAGAACACTTGATATATGTCTTGCAATTGAATACTCGTGGTGACAATGGGGTGTCGTATTGATTCACTTGATATATGTTTTGGCACTCAACTCGTGGATTCCCGAGGTGACATTGGGGTAATCTATGCATAGGGGTTGATGTACGTTCTTGTCTTTGTTTCTCCGGTAGAAATCTTGGGGCACTCTTTGAAGTTCTTTGTGTTGGATTGAGTATTATGAATATGAATTTGCTTTGGTGTTATTTTAGTATGAACTCTAGGATAGATTGAACGGAAAGAATAGCTTTATGTTATTTTAGTATGAACTCTTGAATAGATCAAAGGGAAAGAATAGCTTTGAGGTGGTTTCGTACCCTACAAACAATTTATTCTTATGTTCTCCGCTAGATAGGAACTTTGGAGTGATTCTTCATCACAATTTGAGGGACTGTTATATGATCCAATTATATTAGCATTGTTGAGAGATTGCACTAGCGAAAGTACGGACCCTAGGCCTCATTTTCAAGCATTGCAATACCGTTTTTGTGCCCGTTTACTATTTGCTACCTTGCTGTTTTTATTTATTCAGATTATAAAAATATATTTCTACCATCAATATTACACCTTTATCACCATCTCTTCACTGAACTAGTGCACCTATACAATTTGCCATTGTATTGGGTGTGTTGGGGACACAAGAGATTTCTTGTATTTGGTTGCAGGATTGTATGAGAGAGACCATCTTCATCCTACACCTCCCACGGATTGATAAACCTTAGGTCATCCACTTGAGGGAAAATTGCTACTGTCCTACAAAACTCTATGCTTGGAGGCCCAACATGAGTTTACAAGAATAAAGTTGCATAGTAGACATCAAGCTCTTTTCTGGCGCCGTTGCCGGGGAGGTGAGTGCTTGAAGGTATATCTTTAGATCTTGCAACCGAATCTTTTAGTTTCTTGTTTTATCGCTAGTTTGGTTTATAAAAAGAAAAATATAAAAAATGGAATTGAGGTTGCATCATATTATTGATCATCTTTATAATATATTTCTTGAAAATGATGGTTCGGAAAATTATGCTCAATTGTTAGAAGAAGAAGTCAATAAAAAATTTGGCACAAAATATTTAAATGATGAGCATGATTGCAATGTTAGTATAAATTATTTGAATATCCAAAATGCTAATGATGATTGCACAAGTCGTGACAAAAATGTTTCTTATAAGCATGTCAATTTTTGCGGAGTGAATTGGGAATTCATTTGCACACCAAAAAGGGAAGATAAATTTTGTAAGAAGCATAAATATTTAGAAATGAAAAAGTTGCAAGAGAGGCTAGATGATTGTGCTGAAAGATGTAATTTTTTCGCCATCCTTGTGAACTTTGCAATGAACATGGTCATTTAAATCTTCAATACAAATTGTTTCATGATCAAATCGTGTCCAAATTTTGTGATAACTTGATTTCCCTTGAGCATCATAAAGAGCTTAGTCTTCTTTTGGGGTATGAAGAAATGAAACATATAACTAAGGGTTTTCCAAATCCCGAGAGATTTCTTGATTTTGATCTAGAGAAAATTTATATGTTTTGTGCGGTAAATTGCATTGAGAATCCTTATATTGCCAACTATCTAAAGACAAAAAAACAAATAGAATATGAAGAGAGTATTAATGAAAGGTAAAATATTTCCCAATACCGTCCTAGTGTTTATTATGATGAATCAGGTAACGAGGAGGAGCTTCCTATCCAATCAATCTCTTCAACAAGAAGCTTGAAATAATTAATTAAACCCACACATGATGTGGTGAAGAAGAAAAAAAGAAGAAAGAATAAAGGTAAAAAGGTATCTCTCCCAAATAATGTTGCTCCTATCACCATTGTGTCTCATGAAAGTGAATCAAATATGTTGATGGAGGATGATGATATTGAGTATGATTTTGTGATACCTACCACTTGTTGTAATGATTATAATTGGTAAGGCAACGATATCCCTTATGATCTTGAAAATATTTTTAGCACTTGCTTGGAAGAATATGATAATAATGTTTGCTATACTATTGGTGCCATTCATGCTATTGATAAGAATGATTGTGATGATATGCAAAACCACGAGTTTGGGGATGCTATGTTCAATGAGTATGATATGTTTGAAGATTTATTTGCTGGAAATAATGCTTGTCCTAAGCTTGGGGATGCTTTGCTTAATGAATATGATCCTTTGATTCCTTCTACTTTCGATAAGAAAATTTATTATGATGATAGCATGCCTCCTATTTATGATGATTACATTGATGAAAGTGGGTTTGCAAGAGTGTCAACTCTAGGTAGTAGTGATCCCACTATTTTGGAGGGTGTTTAATCTTATTACAATATTGATGAAAGTGGATTTGGAGAGGTCATGACTTTATTTAGTGATACATCCACTATTTTGGAAGAGGTTTCAATTGACTATGACAATAAAGTTGTTATATATGATGATTATTATGATGACAATAATAAATTTTCTATGCCTGTGCATCATGAAAAGAGTGTTGTATGTGATAGTTATATTGTTGAATCCATTCATGATGTTTCTGAAAATTATTATGAGGAAGGAACTTATGCTCTTACATATCTCAATAATATCAAGTTTTTTCTCTATGTGTTGATTGTTTTGGAGTTGCACTTGTTTTGCCTTCCTATGCTAGTTGATTCTTGTTCCCATAAGTTGTTTGCTCACAAAATCTCTATGCATAGGAAGTGGGTTACACCTAAATGTGTGTTGACACCAGATTTTTGCATGGCACAAAACCCTGTCAAGATGACATCGGATGGGAAAAGTCACAACTGCAAAGTTCTTCGTCTCGTCGAAACGGTTGATTTTGATATAAAAATCGTCCCAATCTAAGTTCGTATGCAAAAGTTACAGCCATCCGAATACAACCCTATCACGAGCCAAAAGTGGCGCGCCCCACCAAACACCCTGTCTGATGGGTAGCGCGAATAATAGCCTATTTTGCACAAGCGATTTGACCCTAAAGATGATCTCTGGTCAAAAAACATTCAACATGAAAGTTGTTCATCTCATCGAAATGGTCAAGATTGTTTTTGGGCTCGTTTCCATCCGAGGTCGTTTATCACCTAAAAAATTACCCACAAAGTCCAGTTAGTTTAAACCGAACAGTTTTAGGAAGTTTGGGTAAAACCAATCCGAATTTGACTAGGGTTTTGGACATCAATCCAAGCCTTTTCCTTGCACGGGAAGTCCAACCGCCTCTTATATACCTAAGGGGTGACAATCGATTGAACAACAACACACAATCGCAAAACTCATCTACTTTTTACCCTAGTTTTACATCCCTCCCTGGTTCTTTCTCTCTCGTTCTTCACTCGTTCTTTGTATTGAAGGGCAGCGATCCTCGAGGCTCTAGGGGCGGGCAAATCGACTTAGGGCACCCATAGCCGCCGTGCGTCCAGATGTGGCCCCTCCCGGGCGCGTGGGGTTTCGGGTCCTGAAAAGCGCCCGCCGGATTGCTTGCGTACCACGCTTCCGAACGGGTCTCCTTCGACATGAGCTGCAGTGCATCACCCCCGGCGTAGAGGGTACACAGTGACGTGTTCGTGTGCGAACACACTTTTTGGCGACTCCACTGGGGACGGAGGATCAAGAATCATCATCAACCATGTCTAATCTCCCCAAGCCCTCAGAAGTTAACGCCAATAAGATCATTAAGCCCAGTCTTAATGAACTATCGGAGGAACATCGCCAAGCCTATGAAACACGCAAGAAGCAGCATGAAGAGACTTTTGAAGCGCTCAAGAATAAGCACGAGGAGGAGGATTTGGAGTCGTTTCTTGCAAGTTTCAAGAAGGACCGGCAAGGGAACATCACTCCGGTTAGAAACGTTAATTTTCCTCCCCTCATTGACGAACAAGATGTAATCACTGTGAGTAAAGTTTTTTCTCCAGAGCAAGTGGCTGTGATTGAAAGTCTTGTTAGTAAGGGTAATGTGATGACGTACAATTCTTTTATGGCAAATACTAATGCTAAGAAAAATATGCATCCATCATCTAGTGGTACTGTTGGTGTATCTGAAAACCCTAGTCCAACTTTACCTATTTCATCGGCACCTCCTATACAACAACAATATAGTATGCCATTGAATTTTTACCCTAGTCAAACCAACCAGCTTGTGGCTGCACCTACATATCCTAATCCTATTATGAGTGTGCCCAATTCGGCGTCAATGTCGGATCACTTTGTCACACCATCCATAGGTGCAAGCATGTTTGGTCTTCCGCCAAATTATGGTTCGGCGCCCATCCCACAAGTTGCACCAATAACTAGTACTCAGGTTGCTCCTATGTCATTGCCACAAACATCTTCATCTACATCGGATCCAATTTTAGCTAAATTAATGGAGGATTTGCATAAGATGTTTCTAGAAACTTTTGGAAACGAGCCGAAAATAAAGAGTCGTGTGTACCAAAAGCCTTATCCTGAACACTTCGATGCAATTTCTTACCCTCAAGGTTATAAGGTTCCTGATTTTGTTAAATTTAGTGATGAGGGTACAAAAACAACTTGGGAGCATGTGAGTCAGTATCTAGCACAGTTGGGTGAAGCAGGTTCCATAGAAGAGTTGAAAGTGCGTTTATTTCCCTTGTCTTTAACTGGCACCGTATTTTCATGGTTTGCTGCTTTACCACATGGCTCAATTATCTTATGGTCGCAATTAGAGCAAAAGTTTCATGATCACTTTTATAGCAGCGATAATGAGCTAAAGTTGTCACATCTTACATCGGTTAGGCAAAAACATGATGAATCGGTCACCGATTATGTCAAAAGATTTAGAGATATAAAAAACCGATGTTATAGCTTGGTGATAACTAAGAGAGACTTGGCAGATCTTGTTCTTAATGGTTTGAAAACTCACATTAAAGAGAGGCTAGAAAGTTATGAGTTTTTTAGCATTAATCAAGTCTTAAAAAAAGCTTTGGCTCAAGAGAATCGAAGTAAAGAGATTCATAGGTCTACAATCGATCGTCCTAGAATGCATATGGTTGAACACAATGATGATAATTCGGACGATGTGGTTGATGTTTATACTACTGAATTTGTTTGGTCCTCAAAGGCCAGACCCTATACATGCAATGCTCTTAAGCCGGTTCGCAAGAATCGTGATGAGGAGATGAAGTTTACTTTTGATATATCTAAGTGTGATAAAAAATTTGATGCCCTCTTGCAAGATAAGATGATTAAAATATCACACACCATAGCACCGTTTGAGCAGCTGAAACGGCGTGCTTATTGCAAGTACCATAATTCATTTTCTCATGCTACTAACGATTGCAATGTTTTTCGACGACAGATACAATCGGCCATCAATGACGGACGATTGAATTTTGCTGAGATGCAAGTTGATAAATAGCCCTTCCCGATAAACACCATGGACTTGGAATTATAGTATTTGTGAGCCACAAGGACTCAGCAATCTCGCACCCACGCGATCAAGACTATTTAAGCTTATAGGACAGGATAAGGCAAGTATATGTGGAGCTGCAGCAAGCGACTAGCATATATGGTGGCTAACTTATTCGCAAAGGAGAGCGAGAAGAGGAGGCAAAGCGCGAGCGAGAAACTAGAAGGAACAACCTGCGCAAGCATTACTCCAACACCGTGTCCACTTCCCGGACTCCGCCGAAAAGAGGCCATCACGGTCACACACTCAGTTGATTCATTTTAATTAATTAAGGTTTACGTTATCTACAACCGGACATTAACAAATGCCCATCTGCCCATAACCGCGGGCACGGCTTTCGAAAGTTCAATCCCTGCAGGGGGGTCCCAACTTAGCCCATGACAAGCTCTCACGGTCAATGAAGGAATAGACCTTCTCCCAAAACGTGCCGATCAGACTCGGTATCTCGGTAACTCAAGACACTTCGACAGGTTAAAACAAGACCAGCAACACCACCCGCTGTGCCGACAAATCCCGATAGGAGCTGCACATATCTCGTTCTCAGGGCGCAACGGATAAGCTAAGCGTACGGGAGCCAACGTAACCCAAGTTGCCGAGGGACGGCCCCGCACGGTGCCCTAGTTTGGACCAACACTCAGAGGAGCACTGGCCCGGGGGGGTTAAAATAAGATGACCCTTGAGTCTGCAGAACCCAAGGGAAAAAAAAGGCTAGGTGGCAAATGGTAAAACCAATGTTGGGCATTGCTGGAAAAGCTTTAATCGAGGCGAAATATCAAGGGGTTCCCATTATAACCCAACCGCGTAAGGAACGCAAAAACCGGGAACATAACACCGATATGACGGAAACTAGGGCGGCAAGAGTGGAACAAAACACTAGGCGAGAGGCCGAGCCTTCCACCCTTTACCAAGTATATAGATGCATTAAGATAACATGGCAATATAATGATATCCCAACAAGCAAATAAATGTTCCAACAAGGAACGGCCTTCAAACTTCACCTGCAACTAGCAACGCTATAAGAGGGGCTGAGCAAAGCGGTAACATAGCCAATCAACGGTTTGCTAGGACATGGTGGGTTAGAGGTTCGACATGGCAATTGGGAGGCTGACAAGCAAAAGGTAGGCATCGTAGCATTGGCATAGCAAGAGCGAGCAAACTAGCATAGCAAAGATAGTAGTGATTTCGAGGGTATGATCATCTTGCCTGCACAGTCGTCAGAGTTGACTGGATCCTCACAAGCAAACTCAACGGGCTCCTCGGTAGCGAACTCGTCTCCCGGCTCTACCCAAACAAGACAAACAAGCAACAAGGATACAATCAACCACGTGCAAGACCAAGCAATATGATGAAATGATCATATACTATGCGGGATGCGATGCGGGATGCAAAATGCAAGATATGACAGGAAATGCATGGACCTGGCCTCAACTTGGAATTCCAAGGGTGCCACTGGATAGAGGGGATGAAATCGCTTGAAAACGATATAAAGATCATTGGAATCGGAGTTACGGTTTGGAAATGGCAAGCGTTTTAAGATATGACACCGGTCTGCGATTTACAGCAAGTAGGCATCTAAATGCAACGAAATGAACATGCTACAGCCACCAAACATGAAAAAAAATGCATGGCAGTGATGTACACAAGATGGTTAACAAAACACTAGCACTGAGCCATAGGCAAATTCATCCATTAAGAGGTTCAAACAAGCATGGCAAAAATGAATATGCAAAACAGATTCCAGACTTTGTGAAATTAACACTAGCCTGAAATTTCAGATCATGAAGCCCTCTTCGGAGCAGCAAAACAACATGATACAAAACCTGAACATGACAAGTAAGAACATGGAATGGAGCTACTCAACAAGCTTAACAAAACACCCAAAGTGACCTGGGGCCAAAAGGGTTCACAAAATACTCTACCGAGCTCACGAACATAGCTCGAACACAATCAGTTTTCAGACTTGGTGAAAACTGAGACATGCAGAAATCTAACTCACGAAGGCATGTAAACGAGCTCGATGCACTCACTACGGTGCAAGTCATGGCAAGGCAAGCATATATCCAGCAAGAAGGCACAATATTCTAGCTACACATGGCAAGAACAAAGGCATAGCATGCATGGAACACTAACGGTAGCATCGGCAAAATCGCAAACAAGTTGACGATCTGCCCAGATTAACAACGAAGCAAAAGTTGAGCTCGATTGAGTCAACCTAGAGCACTCCACATATGCAAACAAAGACATGGATAAGACAAAATGCTTAACAATTCATCCCAAAGGGGCACAGGCATATCATGCACGGATTAAACATGGCAAAAATGACAAAAGTGCATGATGAACTAACGGATCTGCGATTTAACTCACGAAGCCTCCTTCTAACAGCATTTTGGGCATAAAGATGAACTCAAATGCAAATGATGCAATGGAATGAAATGATGTACATGTCGAGGCAAAGATTTTGATATATTATATGCCCAAATCGGAGCTACGGTTGCGGAGATACGAGCAGTCAAAGATAGCAAAAAAATAAGGGGGAGAGGGAAAGTCAACCCTAGATCTAGGGTTTACTGTAGCCGGATCGGGCACTGTAGCTGGGCGCGCGCGACGAGGTTCGTCGGCGCCGGATCCGAGGCCGCCGGCGTGGGGGGAGGCGGTGGCCGGCGTCGAGGGGCGGCGGCGGAGCGGCGCTGGGGCGGCGAGGTGGCCGGCGGGGCCGGCCGCGGGCGAGGGCGCGGCCACGGAGGCGCGGGCGCGCGGCGTGGAGCGGACGGCGGCGGGGCCCGGCGCGGCGGCGGCCGGTGCGGTGGCGGCGACGGCGCCGGTCGCCGGAGGTCGGGGAGGCGGCGGCGCCCGAGAGGAGGAAGAGGCGCGGGGGCGCGGGCTCGCGGGGGCCCCTCCTGGGCCTCCCGGGCCGGGACGGCGGCGCGGCGGCGAGGGACACGTGGCGCGCAGCGACTGGCGGGGGTCGGCGGCGGACGTTGTCCGGCTCCGCCCGGACACGTCCGTCGGCGGCGGGGTGGATCTGCTCTTTTTTTTAGGAGGAAGACGGGGAGAAGAAGGGATCCGAATGGAGGGGGTTATAAATAGGCATAGATGGAGCTAGGAGAGTCCAAATGAGGTGCGGTTTTCGCCCACGCGATCGTGATCGAACGCTCTAGGACATGGAGCAGAGTTTGGTGGGTTTTGGGCCAAATTTGGGGGGTGTTGGGCTGCAACACACACGATGCCTTATCGGTCCCTCGGTTAACCGTTGGAGTATCAAACGAAGTCCAAATGATACAAAACTTGACAGGCGGTCTACCGGTAGTAAACCAAGGCCGCTTGGCAAGTCCCGGTCCAATCCGGAAATGTTTAATCCCCACACACGAAAGAAAGCTAGAAATGGCCACCGGAGGAGAACGAAGCGCCGGAATGCAAAACGGACAACGGGGAAAATGCTCGAATGCATGAGATGAACATGTATGCAATTGCAATGCACGAGATGACAAGATATGAGATGCACGAAAAAGAAAACAACACACGGAGACAAAGACCCGATCCCGAGAAATAAATATAACTTAACACCGGAAACGGCAAGAGTTGGATACAAATATGGAAAGTTACATCCGGGGTGTTACAGAGGCGGCCAAACTAGGATGTACGGCCACGTGGTACGACTCACTGGCGAGCCCATCGCAGTTGCCGCCGTCTCACTGACCCTCGAGCAGACCGACGATATGTAAGTCAAGGACGTGGCAATGGGCAACAGCCCCAGTAGTTTCTCTTCGCTCATGAACGGGCCTGCCTAGACTGGCACTGAATTTAATCAGACCCTCATGTCGTCTTCCCAAGCGAGACGCCAGGGGCGAACTCTCGCGCCACCCGAGACCCTCGCGGTGCTGCTTCCCCATCCGCCACTGCCGCCGGCGTAGGCCTCGTTGGCGGCGGGCCCGACGCTGAAGGAACCAGGATCTGGACGCGGCGGCGATCTCCTGGTGCGGTTGGGGCATGGCCGGGAGGGAGTTGCACGCAGCAGCCAGAGCGGCGCCCCTGGTCGTGCAGCGGACGCGCTACCCTCCATGACCCGTGGGATCCGAGATCTCCAGCGATGGTGGGCATGGCGGCAGTCGCAGATCTGGATCCCATCCAGATCCGTCATCAACTCTTCATGTGGATGGTCGGCGGCTGAGAGCTCCAGTGAGAGGATGGAGGATCTCCGTCGGAGAACCGGTGGTGGCATACGTCTTCATGGCGAAACTCCGCACGTTCCAGCCAGCCGCGAGATTAGGATGACGCAGCTTCCGGTGAAAAAAGCGCCTGACTGCGGTCTTGGCGGACGATGGCGGCATATCTACGTCGTTTTCTTCTCAAGGCATCGTTGTTGCAGGTTACATCAACTCAATCGGGATGTTCAGGGGAAAATCCTAGATCTGGGTCTACCGGATCGGACGATGACGATGCCTTCGGTGTCGTTTTCCCTCCTAGGGGCATCGTTTTGGAGTAAGTGCTGGTTGGAGGGGAGGAGGAGCGGTGTTACATCTACTGCAAAACTAACGGCGGATCCCAGCGGCATGGTGCTGCGGAGTTTCGGTGATGGACGTGTGTGGATGGATACGCGCGGGACGGTGGCGTTGTCTTGCGCCGTGGTGACGTCCACGACTTGCCTGGCAAGGTTGGTGCATCATTACCTGTTCTGGAGATGGATCGATAAAGACGGTGACGACGGCCTATGAGAGTGTGTCGGACCGGTGTGTGACCCAGTCCCAGTATTGTGGCTTGGCTGGGGCATCCGGCTTTAGATATTAGGTTTTGGTGCGATGTCTGTTTGATATTCGGCTCGGACATTCGACACCCCTTTATCAAGGGGATAGGAGTAGCGACAAGTGTTGTCAAGATAGTGACTTTACTTACTGATGTATTACTTAATAAGATCTTTATGAATAATTAATACAATGATTGTATGCATCGCTCAGATGCAAAGACCGAGGTCCTTCTTTTCTAAAAAAAATGAACGGGCCCACCAGGGTCGACTACAACAGAAAGCAACGTGGATATGCAAATCAAGTTTTTACAACAAAAAAACGACTAATGGTCGTTTTTCCACAACCGCGAAATTCTGGGTTTTAGAAAATTCGATTCTCCATATCCACAGATTAGTTAGGCTAGTTAAATGTGGTTTTAAGTTGTTAGGCCGTTTTCCTAGTTTATATAAAACGTGTTTTCTACAAACCACCTATCTAAACAAACTTATATCTTCTTGCGTAACGAACCACATGCAAACTTGATGTCTTAAATCCACGGGTACCGAATCGGCTAAGATTTAACAAATTCTCTAACCACCAAGAAAACGACAAAAATAATAATTTGGTAAAAAAGAGAAAACTATCAGAGAGAAAAAAGAAAAAGGAAACAAAAGAAAATTAAAATGAAAATTTTAAATAGAAACAAAAATGGAGTAACAAAAAACAGCTTTAAAAAGGACAGCACACACACAATAAAAAGGGCATGTGTTATAGTATGATCCAAGGAAAACACTGTTGCATGTTAAAAACAAAGTCCATCACTCATCCTTTTTTGTAACTTTTTTTAAACTCATCCATCACCCATCCGAAAAATGAAACGATTTACAAGAAAGAACACCCACAAACCTGGATGGGCCACGCGACCTGCCCGAGAAAAACACGAACAGCTAAGCCTCTTGTCCATTCCCGTTAACTCACTGCAGATGACTTAAGTCAAAAGAAAAACTCACATTGGGTTTAGGACTAATCAGGCTCAAACTGATTACTTTCATTTGTCATTTGGGATAATTTCCCATATAAAAAAAGAAAAAGAGTCAGAAAAGGATGGGAGATGTTTCCCATGTCAAATAAAAAAAAGGTGAAAGGTACCATAACAATATGTACCAGACTGCCTGTTTCCTTGTAGTTGGATCTCCCACTTTTTGGAATGTTCCAAATTCCAGCCTCAGCCACCGCACAAAAATTCTCTCCAAAAAAGAAAAAGCCAACGCACAAAATGCATGGATCTTAGCGCACATGGCTCTAACAGACCTGGACTCAGACTGAATTATAGCAAACCCGATAAAAATACCCTTTATCAAAAGTGAGATCTATCTGACAATATTTTTGGCAAGTTACTAAAAACACACGAGAAAATTCTTTTGGCAAGTTACTAAAAACATAAAGAGATATTATCTGGTTAGGCGGTCCAGGATATGTAGATCCAAAGAGAAAGAGGGCCTCAGGGTGAAAGACCTCCATAGTCAGAATATTTGCCTCCTGGTAAAATGGTGGTGGAAACTTGAGATGAAAAAGGGTCTCTGGCATGATATTATCAGGGCTAAGTACTTTAACAGGGAAACTGTAGCTTCTATCAAAGGGAAAGTGGATTATTCCCCCTGCTGGAAGGCCATTATGAAGGTGAAAGATTTGTACATGGCTGGTAGGAAGGTGGTCATCCAATCAGGTGACATAGCAAGGTTGTGGATAGACACTGTGTAATGCCCTCAGATGCGGCTATATCTCCCACGTGTCGAAGCACGACTTAGAGGCATAACCGCATTGAAAGCAATATCGCAAGTGAGGTAATCTTCACACAACCCATGTAATACATAAGGGAAAGAGATACATAGTTGGCTTACAATCGCCACTTCACACAATTACATGAATAAAGCATTACAGCATCCAGATACAATCAAGGTTCGACTACGGAACCAAAATATAAGAAGACTACCCCAAATGCTACACAGATCTCCGATCGACCCCAACTGGGCTCCACTACTGATCAACTGGAACGAAACAACACAAAGGACAAGGTCTTAATCGAGCTCCTCCTTGAGCTTGATTGCGTCATCTGCACGGTTCAACGACACCTGCAAGCTGGTTTTGAAAGTATCTGTGAGTCACGGGGACTCAGCAATCTCACACCCTCGCGATTAAGACTATTTAAGCTTATAGGAAGGGTAAAATGTATGAGGTGGAGCTGCAGCAAGCGACTAGAATATTTGGTGTCTAACATATACGCAAAAGAGAGCGAGAAGAGAAGGCAAAGCACGGTCGAGAATCTATGATCAAGAAGTGATCCTAGAACAACCTACGTCGAGCATAACTCCAACACCGTGTTCACTTCCCGGACTCCGCCGAGAAGAGACCATCACGGTTACACACGCGGTTGATGTATTTTATTTAAGGTCAACTTTAGGTTTTCTAGAACCGGACATTAACAAATTCCCATCTGCCCATAACCGCGGGAAGTGGGCGTTCTCGCGACGACGGTAGTGGAAGTAGTCGATCTCGCATGCTCTAGGGTCGACGGTAGAGGTTCTCGCGATCTCGACGACAGTAGTGGTACATGTTTATCGGTAGTCGAACATGACGATCCGGAGAGGGTACTTGGCAACATGCGCGTCGTCGGTAGTTGTACACAAACGTTGTCGGACTTGGCGGGTTCGCGGTCTCCGGACGTAGTGGTACACGTTCACGGAGTAGGTCGTACACGTCGTCAGTAGATGTTCACTTGACGGCCTTCAACGACGGTAGTTGTTCTCGTTTCGTCGTGGAAGTAGTTGCACATCTCATAGCGGTACTTGATGATTTCGGAGACGGCGGAAGACGAACTCGGCGGTCCTCGTCGTCCTGGTACTTGGCGTTATTTCCGGTTCGGTGATCGTTTTAGGCGTCGGATGTCGTGGAGGAACTTGACGTTCTTAGCGATTCCGAAGACGGCGGTAGTGGTAGTGGTTCCCGTTCCATAGTCGAACTTGTCGAATCCGAACTCTTCGAGGGCCGTCGTGGTACTTGACGATATCCATGACAATCTTGTGACTTGCCGATCTCCGTCGGGGTACTTCGTCTCGGGTTTTGTCGACGGTAG
Source organism: Triticum urartu (assembly GCF_003073215.2). Taxonomy (NCBI): domain Eukaryota; kingdom Viridiplantae; phylum Streptophyta; class Magnoliopsida; order Poales; family Poaceae; genus Triticum; species Triticum urartu. The sequence continues at coordinate 426,710,696 of NC_053026.1, forward strand.
CGGAACTTGCATCGGTCGAAGAGGAACTTGGCGTATCCACGTGTAGGGGTACTTGGCAATCGACGGATGTCGTGGTACTTGTCGGTCCGGGTCTTGGCGTAACCGGTGCACACAACCATTCCCACTCGGGCTTCACGGAGGCATCGGTTCAAGCTGCTCCTGCTCGGGAGGAGGCACTGCAAGCGTGCAACAGCTAAAGAGCCCCCGGTCTTGGTGTCCAGCGGCAGCAACACGAACGGCTGGACGGATGTAGGGACGCTGGCGGCTGGGAACGGAGGCAACAATGGTGGCCTGGCATGGGAAAGGCCGGCACGCGCGACGCTGCGGACGAGCCATGGGGCACGGCAGCGGATGGAGCACGAAGGGTAAGCAGAGGAACTCGCATCCATGGCAGCAAGGAACTTGATGATTCCGTCGACAACTCGTGGAACTTGGCGGGGAACGGCGAGGCGGCGGCAGTCCGGCGACGCGGTGCAGCAGGACGGCGAGGTGGAGCTCGAGGAAGGGGCACGGCACGGCAGATGAGGGTCCACGCGTGCGGCGTAGCTGCCTGGAGCTCGCCGGAGTAGCTGTAGGGGAGGCATGGCGGCACTCGGAGGAGGTTGAGGAAGGCAGGGGCGCGCTGGTCGACGACGAGGGCGACGGGGAGGTCCGGTGGTGCGGCACCAAGGGCAGCAAGGAGGAGGTCGGGCGCGGGGGTCTCGCGGTGGAGGCGGCGACGCGGACTGGAGGTGCGCGCATGCTGCGAGGGAGGGAGAAGGGATCGAGTGGTTCTGGGGCTGCGGGGTTGGAGGGAAGGAGACGAAGGAGATGGGATCGAACGAACGCCAGGGGTGCGAGGCGATGGTCTCGTGGCGGCGGAGGGAGACGAGGGAGTGAGATGGGATCGGGCTAGGGTTAGTATTAGGTGGGGGCGCAGCTCGGCCAAGGGGCAAATGGGCCTAGGTGCAGGCAGGAGGCCTAGCTGGTTGAGG
>NC_053026.1:426712669-426734592 GCF_003073215.2 Triticum urartu
AAACTACGAAGACAGTCTTGTGATGAAGTTCGAGGAAAAGTTAAGGACTCAAATGAACTAGGCATGCATTTCTTTATGATAGTACAAAGGCACTGCTGACATATTGGCCAACTCAGGTATAGCATAACAAGTAACAAACAAGCATTCGAATCAAGCAATACAGCAAAGCAGACAACTGAACTATTTGTTATTCTGTAGGATTACAGGTTGAGGGCACAAGCCAAGAAAGCATCCCACACGCATTACATTTCACATGTACTAAAACACACTGGCTTACCATATGTTGCTGTGAAGCCTCGCTGCTGTTGCAATGTTCTTTGAAGATATCATCAGCATCCCGTGGTTGCAAATCTACTTGTTGTAGTTTATTCTGCACCCTCTATTTAGGTAAAATTAATTTTAATCGCATGCACTGGTTCGAATTGATCATCAATGGTTCATCTAAACTAATGAAAGAAGGGTGTGTGCATACACGACAATATATCTGCTTCCCTCTATTTTTATGCTTGTTCGAGGTGCCAGCCCCAAAAGAACAAATATTTTGCTTGATGGGGTTGGCAGCTCCATAATTAATAGAAGCATCAAATTAGTCATGCAACTTGGGAAGATCAAGAACACACAAAAAAGTAATGAACAGAGGCTCGTAGCAGTGATGTAATAGCTAGCATCAGAAAATGTAGGGTAAAAGAACAAAAAGCAGCGGAACCACATGCTAGTTTGCTGATGTGTAATTAAGCATAGAGAACATGAAGCAGTCTGATGGAACCAACAGGTGGCATCAGAACAACACCATTATCATAAATATAGCATGCAAGAAGTAAAATAGTAGGCAGTGATATCTAGGAAGTAAGTAATACTTAGGACAAAACTAAAGCATATTAACTATATGTGCACTGTGACGCCCGGATAATTAAGCTACAGCGATCCCCTCCTAATGCTGCCATGTCATCGCAGTTAATTTGCTAATACTCACTTTGATCCAAACCCGATTCAGATTCAAATTTAAATTCCAAGTGAAATTATTATTTCTTCCAACGGTAAAACAAAAATGTTCGTTGGACTGCAAATATTCACTAAGGAATTATCATGTATAAACCAACATTATTAGGAACTCGAAAAATGCCTCTAGCTATTTTTGAATTGACCCAACAGCACCTACCCATCACCTTTAAATTCAAAACAAAATCAAATGAATTCAAATAGAACCCAAACTTTTTTTGTGCCACTCTTACCTATTGTGTTAGATTTATGTGCAAAGTTTCGTTCAAAGCAAAAAAATCATTTGGTGGCCCAACTTGATGCAAAACAGTAGCAGAAAATACAAAATAGCTAAGAGTATTAAGAAAACTAAAGTCAATGTGCACTTTGGCCCAACACCCCACACTAAAGCCCAGCCCACCTCCATTTTCCTCTACCTCCAGCTACAGGGAAGCAGGGAGTGAGTGGAGGGCATCCATGGCGCCTTGGCACGTGCCGGCCATCCGATGGCTCCCCCGATGGTTAAGACGGCGTTGCCCCCTCCCCTGAAAACCTAGCCCCCATTCCTCCCCTCCCCTCACTCGTCCCCTTTATTTTCCTTTAATGCCCGGCACGGTCGTCGACTCACCATCGCCATTGACGCGGCCACCGTGCACCTCAAGCCACTCAGAGATGCCCATGAACTTCACCACCATCGCCTGCTTCGTCTTCATCATGGGATTGGACCGGGGAGGCCCCGTATGCTTGCCATCGCTGTCGTCTCAACGCGTACATCACCGGCCGCCGCCGTTGATTGCCTCATCTCCAGTCCGTCCCCGGCCACCTCGAGCTCACGTCTGACACCGCAGTGAGCTCCTCCCCCGATTCTCATGCTTTTCCCCCTCGATCTGTCACCGTATCGTCATCCCCGCGAGTCCAACCGCCATGGCCAAAGCTTCGTGTCCGTGTGCGCTCGCCTGCGCATGGCTGCGTTCGCGTGCGCCCCTGCTTGCCAGCCCGGGCCCTAGCCGTGCCCCGCGCCCGCCCGCGCGTGCACCTGCCGCGCCATGGCCGCACACGCCCGTGGTCCCTGCTGCTACCCCGTTGCTCACCGCAGCCCTACGCCGGTCGCGTCCGCCACGTCCAGCCAGCGCCCGCGCGGTCTCGCGCTCGCCTGCTCGTGCGTGGCCGCGCCCGCGCCCTTCCGCCTGCTGTCTCTGCCGCCACACGCGCACCCGCTTGCCCATGCTGCTGCGCCGGCGCCTCGCTCGCCCGCGTGCCTAGCCGCAGCCCCCTGCTGTATCGCTGCCCGGAGCCCCATTGCTTGCTGTAACGCTGCTGCTACTAGTGTAGCGCTGCTACAGTAACATTCAGTTACTGTAGCAGCAGCTAGCTTTTCTAAAACTTCACTGGTTAGCCCCCTAGAGAGCCTCAAAACAGGATCTAAACAAACTCAACATAGCTAAAATAAATATGTGAGGATAGTATACTTGACAAACTCTATTTTATCCCACTAGACCAAATTCATTTGATGCATGTATTAAATATTATGAAAATCACAAAAGGACGAGTCTACGTAGCGGCCGACTGCTCGCTGGCCTTCGCGAGCGGCCGGCCTAGAATAGAATTTTTCTTGTCCCTAATCTATAAAGGGCAATAATTTATCCTCTCTAATTGATATAAGAAAAATAATTTTAATTCATATATTAGAAAAAGTACATGTAATAGAAAAGCATTACAAAAGCATCCATATAAACAAGTGTGAACGCATTTAATTTAAGTTTTCAATTTTTTTAAAAGTCATAACTTTTAAACCACGCATCGGAATTAAGATCTGCTTTCACCGTTGAAACCCTCGTGGCGTGCTCTTCGAAACTAGATCCCCCATGAGTATGTTTCGACAAACTTTTTTTGTGCAATTTTGTCCCTGTTTTGTGCAACTGGCGAGCCGTCGATATGCAACTACCTGACAGAGATGTGCAACTTTTCTTGTACACCGTAAACGTGCAGGTCTTCTCTATGGTACCTCCACCCCCAAACTGCCTCCTTTCAGTGAGATGTCAATTTCGTTTGTTGCCCAGGCCATACAGTTTTCACTAGTGGCACCACCCCATACTACTCTCTAACAGTGAAATGTGCAATTTCATCTGTTGCCCCAATGCCCTGGCCAACTGTCTGGTAGTCACCGCGCGTGTGTAGCCCCCACAACCGCGTTTGAGGGACTATCCTATAAGAATGTCCCAACTCCACGGCCGCGCATGTGCGACTATGCACACAAGAGTGTGCAACTCCGTGGTCGGACGTGGGCACCTCCCGCAGCAATTCATGTGCGACTATGCAGACGAGATTGTGCAACTGTGTGGCCATGCATGTGCGACTATGCCGATGAGAGTGTGCAACTCCGTGGCCGGGCATGAGCACCTCCTACAAAAACTCATGTGTGACTATGCGGGCGAAGTTGTGCAACTCCATGGCCATGTATGTGCGACTGTACCAACGAGAGTGTGCAACTCCGCGGCCATGCATGAGCACCTCCCACGGTAATTCATGTGTGACTATGCGGACGAGATTGTGCAACTCTATGTCCATACATGTGCGACTGCGCCGACGAGAGTGTGCAACTCCACAACCATGCATGAGCACCTCCCACGACAATTTATGTGCAACTATGCGAACGAGATTGTACAACTTTATGGCCATACATGTGCGACTATACCAACGAGAGTGTGCAACTTCGCGGCTGGGCGAGAGCACCTCCCCCGGCAAATCATGTGCGACTATTCGGACGAGATTGTGCAACTCTATGGCCATGCATGCGCAACTATGCCGATGAGAGTGTGCAACTCCGCGGCCGGGCATGAGCACCTCCCACAACAACTCATGTGCGACTATTCGGACGAGATTGTGCAACTCTATGGCCATGCATGCGCAACTATGCCGATGAGAGTGTGCAACTCCGCGGCCGGGCATGAGCACCTCCCACAACAACTCATGTGCGACTATGCGGACGAGATTGTGCAACTCTATGGCCATGCATGTGACTGTGCCGACAAGAATGTGCAACGCCGCAGTCATGCATGAGCACCTCCAACGACAATTTATGTGCGACTATGCGTACGAGATTGTGCAACTCTATGTCCATGCATGTCCGACTGTGCCGACGAGAGTGTGCAACCCCGCGACCCTGCTTGAGCACCTCCCACGACAATTCATATGCGATTATGCGGACAAGATTGTGCAACTCGGTGTCCATGCGTGTGTGGCTATGCCGGCGAGAGTGTGCAACTCCGCGGACGGCGTGAGAACCTCCCACAACAATTCAAGTGTGATTATGCGGATGAGATTGTGCAACTCTGTGGCCATGCATATACGACTGTGCCGACAAAAGTGTGCAACTCCGCGGCCATGTGTGAGCACCTCCCCCGATAATTCATGTGCGACTATGCGAACGAGATTGTGCAACCCTGTGTCCATGTGTGTGTGGCTATACCGGCGAGAGTGTGCAAGTCCGCGGCCGGGCGTGAGAACCTCCCACGATAATTCATGTGCGACTATACGGACCAGATTGTGCAACTCTGTTGCCATGCATGTGCCACTGCGCCGATAAAAGTGTGCAACTTCGCAGCAGGGCGTGAGAACCTTCCACGACAATTCATGTACGACTATGCGGACCAGATTATGCAACTCTGTGGCCATATATGTGTCAACTATGACTACTATGTGTGCAACTACAACTACTGTGGATGTCAACAAAAAATAGCAAACAACATATCAACTTACACCCAGATCCCAATTCTCCTTCAACGATCGTATTCGACAAAGAATGACTATATGTGCAACTAGAACCACTAGATGCCAACAACAAATAATCGACGTGTGCATAACTTAACCAACTGAGAATGATTATGTGTGCAACCAAAACACTATAGATGCCAACAAAAACTGATGCCCGTGTGTGCGTCGACGGGATGCCCTATATGCGTTGTTAAGCATGGCTCTTCTTTTGCTCATACATTTTTTACTGTTCGCTGGCCTTGTTACTTTGAGACGGACTGCTCTTTCAACAGCCGATTTATCTGTCAGCCCTGCAGCTAGGTCTATTCATCATCCTGCAAAAGCTATGGCTACAAAGGTAATCTGTGGATTTGATCGACGGCCGGAGCTGGAGATTGATCCCAGCTTTGCTTATGCAACCGCATGAATTCGGTCACATCAGTTCAACGTATTCAGTTCGACTTTCACCACCGTAGGAAAATGTTCAGTGTACTTGGCTGTCTGTACATAAGCAAACAAATCTTCTACTCAGTCATGAATTTGTCTCCTCCTTCCTTCATGTAAAACAAGAGGAGCAGAGTTACAACATCAAAAAGGAGTGCGCTCATGCAGATTGAATCGAACAAGAAAACAACAGGCACAACACAGAGCTAACCGTCGTTGTCCCTGAATCAAACAAAGCCCATCGCTCTGCGCTGAAGGGATGCCGTGGTGGACTGGGCTAGTTGTGGTGCGACAAGGACCTCGGGGAAAAGCCACACAGGGCGGTACTCCCCTCCGCCGATGCGCCGGTGAAGCGTGGTGGCCGGCTAGTTCGGGCTCCTGGTGGCCGGCTGCTGGGGGGCTTCTGGTGGCCGGCGTCGAGGGAAAGGCCACAGAACTCCCTTGGATCCAGATCGGTGGGGGGAGAGAGAATAGAGAGACGCGGGTCGGGAGAGAAGTCGTGTGTAGGGTGGGTGGGGTGTGCTGCGACCTTGTCGAGAGAAAGAGAGAGGCTGTCGGTGGGGTGTGCTGGGACCTCGTCGGATAGCGCGTGGGCTGCGGGATCGTGTGGCCACGAGCAGGCCGCTCGGGATAATCAAAAAGTGCGCGTGCACTTTTGAGGTTTTAGGATCACAAAATGCTATCTTTTGTTAACCAAAAACAGTTTTAATCTCTAGCACCGTGCGTTGCATGCTGTGTGTGTGCCGTGCGTGTGGCCGGATGGGCTGTGGCCGGCCCTTGTTAGTACCAGGTTTAGCTAGTAGTATTATTTTAGTGCTAAGATTAGTGTAGTGGTAGATGACATGTAGGACCCCCCTCTTTAAATAAGTTAGACTTATTTATTTGTTTAGGTAAATAGTCTATGACATGTGGGCCACACATGTCCTTTTGACTAGTCAAATTGACTTGGTCAATTCGAATTAAAAATAAATAACAAAATCTAGAAAATCTTTTAAAACTTTGAAAATTCATAGAAAATAAACCGTAACTTGGATGAAAAAGTGTTATACATGAAAGTTGCTCAGAACGATGAGACGAACCCGGATACGCACTTGTGGGGGTTTTTCCCTACAGTTCCCAGTCAAAAAAAAACCCGGATACGCAGCCCGTTCATCCGCCACGCATCCCTAGCATAGTGAACACGCAACTTTCCCCCTCCGGTTCATCTGCCCGAAAACCCGAAACACCGGGAATACTTTCCCGAATGTTTCCCCCCTTCGTCGATATCACCTATCCCTATGTTAGGTCACCCCTAACACAACGTATTGCCGTGTCTTGCTTTGTGTTACATTTGATTGCTCTGTTATTTATTGTGTTCCCCCTCCATTACTTCTTTCCGGTAGACTTCGAGGCTGCTGTCGATGTCCGTGTGTTCGACTACATTAAAGATGACCCCTCCTTGGCAGAGCAACCAGGAAAGCCCCCCCCCCCCTTGATCACCAGATATCGCCTACTCCCCTCTATACTGCTTGCATTAGAGTAGTGTAGCATGTTACTGCTTTCAGTTAATCATATACTGCTGCATAGCCTGTCCTTGCTACTACTGTTGTTACCATTACCTGCTATCCTACTGCTTAGTATAGGATGCTAGTGTTCCATCAGTGGCCCTACACTCTGGTCCGTCTGCCATGCTATACTACTAGGCCGTGATCACTTCGGGAGGTGATCACGGGCATATACTATATACTTTACACGGTTACATTACCTGTGGTACTGTTCGGAGTTGGGGGCTGAAGGGGCAGGTAGCTCCATCCCGGTAGAGGTGGGCCTGGGTTCCCGACGGCCCCCGACTGTTACTTTGAGGCGGAGCGACAGGGCACGGTTGAGACCACCTAGGAGAGAGGTGGGCCTGGCCCTGGTCGGCGTTCGTGGATACTTAACATGTTTAACGAGATCTTGGTATTTGATCTGAGTCTGGCCACTGGCCTATGCACACTAACCATCTACGGCGGGGACAGTTATGGGCACTCGATCGTGGTATCAGCCGAAGCCTTCGTGACGTCAGCGACTGAGCGGCGCGCGCCGGATTGGACTGGAACGCCTGCTAGGCTAGGTCTGCTTCCGGCCGCGTTCGCAACGTGCAGGTGTGCAAAGGGCGATGGGCCCAGACCCCTGCGCCATAGGATTTAGACCGGCGTGCTGACCTCTCTGTTGTGCCTAGGTAGGGCTGCGACGTGTTGATCTTCCGACGCCAGGCATGACCCAGGAAAGTGTGCCCGGCCAAATGGGATCGAGCGTGTTGGGTTAGTGGTGCACCCCTGCAGGGAAGTTAATCTATTCGAATAGCCGTGATCTTCGATAACAGGACGACTTGGAGTTGTACCTTGGCCTCATGACAACTAGAACAGGATACTTAATAAAACACACTCTTCCAAGTGCCAGATACAACCGGTGATCGCTCTCTCACAGGGCGACGAGGGGAGGATCATCGGTTAGGATTATGCTACACGATGCTACTTGGTGAACTTACCATCTACTCTCTTCTCCTGCTGCAAGATGGAGGTTACCAGAAGCGTAGTCTTCGAAAGGATTAGCTATCCCCCCTTATTCCGGCATTCTGCAGTTCAGTCCACATATGTTACCCTTATTCCATTTGATACCAATGCATACATATGTAGTGTAGCTCCTTGCTTGCGAGTACTTTGGATGAGTACTCACGGTTGCTTTTCTCCCCCCTTTTCCCCTTTGCTATACCGATTGCTGCGACCAGACGTTGGAGCCCAGGAGCCAGACGCCACCGTCGACGACTACTACTACTCGGGAGGTGCCTACTACTACGTGCAGCCCGCTGACGACGACCAGGAGTAGTTTAGGAGGATCCCAGGCAGGAGGCCTGCACCTCTTTCGATCTGTATCCCAGTTTGTGCTAGCCTTCTTAAGGCAAACTTGTTTAACTTATGTCTGTACTCAGATATTGTTGCTTCCGCTGACTCGTCTATGATCGAGCTCTTGTATTCGAGCCCTCGAGGCCCCTGGCTTGTAATATGATGCTTGTATGACTTATTTTATTTGTAGAGTTGTGTTGTGATATCTTCCCGTGAGTCCCTGATCTTGATCGTACACGTTTGCGTGTATGATTAGTGTACGATCAAATCGGGGGGCGTCACAAGTTGGTATCAGAGCCGACTGCCTGTAGGAATCCCCCTTCCACACTCCTTGGCCGAAGTCGAGTCTAGACATTACAAAACCTTTTACTAACATGGCTGTGTGCCTTACGGGCCCACGTCGCCATCTGGGTGGTATTAGGATCTTTTATTCCTCGTCTATACTCTAGGACTCTGATCTCTCTTCTATTCGGGTTAAATGATTTTGCTAAAATCTAACTTTAGGTTCTCGAAAATACTTCCTCTCGGAGAGCCCCATTTAGGCCAGATGATCGCCTGCTGCACCAGAAGATTTCGTAGTTACTCTCTGCTACTCTTTCGAGACTTTGTGCCCATCGCCTTTGCAAATTCCCTACCAGTGTTATATCATTATGGATAACTATATCCACTTGCCCTTTCAAATCCCATTGAATCCTTGTTATTACAAGATACACACACCGAAAATTCTCTGTATTGTCCAGAGATATTTTGTGCCTATTGCCTTGCAGTTCCTTGCCACCTGAATACCCCTATGGATAATATCTCGCCCTTATTGAGTATCCGCTCATCCCCAGTTGTTCATGTGTTTCACAATGGTCATCAAAATACTATTCGATCCTCCAAAAATCCTAAGTAGCTTATTGCTCTGCAATACTTGTCTGCTTGCATGATGGATGCTTTCCATATGTCTCGCAATATTCGTTAGTATCCTTAGGCACCGTCATTTTGATCCCTTTGATTCAACATGAGTGCGAATGCACGCAATCATCAGTTGATCCTTTTAAATTATCTTTCTGGCTCAGACGTCATTTTAAACATGAGCTGGTTCTCAGCAAATCCAATTGCCATCGATTGTACCCCTAAGGCTATTCAACTTATCCATCCCCAATCAGAACATTGCTTCTGATCCCTTGATTTGAAAATCATAATTCCTTTGCATTTGAGCTCTGGATTAGTCAGTTGTTTGCATAATCCAATGCCTTTGCATTGTTACTTCCTCTGGTTGTGTGCCGATGCTCACGTCAGCTCTGTTATGGACCGGCAGATCCTTTAATGGATTTTATCCGACAGCGTCCTTCATATTCAATAACCTTATGAGCCTTCCCTCGGATACATAATGCCTTTGGTAAATGGTATCATCTACTTTCTCAACCTTGCTCTACTTTTCGAGCTTGTGATATTTACTCTTGAAACTTGTGGTATATGTTTCTAAGAAGCCCCTATGGGTTGAACATATGCCTTCTCTAAACTTTGTGAACTCGAAAGTTTTCACGAGTCATACACTTCTGGTATTTTTCCAGATAAAATTTCAACACTACAACTTCTTCGAAAGTGAGAAGTGAATGAAAGGTTATGCATTGGAGAAGTGGGAGTCGACCTTGAACTTTGTGTTCATGCCCATGGACACGATGTAGATCTTATCATTAAAGCTTCTCTTAAATTAAATTATTCCTTTGATATAAGTTCATCTTATATCCGGGATCTGGCCTTTTGCAATCGTGGTTCCGACCATGTTCTCCTTTAAATACCATTTCGCGTGCAAGTTTAAGCGCTTGTCTTCTGTAGAGCAATACCCCAGTCTAACCTCTACTTTGGTCTGTCATCGAGTATTACCCCCTCTGGTATCTCGAGATTATCACGGAACTGCATAACTTCTTATGAGTTCTTCTTCAGGTATTATTTGACTTTCGCTGCATCATCATTTGACTTGATGTCATCACCGACCGATTACATCTTCATGAAATCTCTCGACAAATGTGTCGTGGTCATCAGCAATATCCTGAGCTCTTCCAAGATATATATCGAATTCATGATGAGAAATACCATCCTTGCCCTTGATGATTTGTTTTATCATCTACCACTTTATTGCCTTCCGTTCGACACAAACTTGTTTTGTTTTGTGTTATACCTTGTTCCTTGCTACCCAGCATTGTTCTTCTTTACCTTGGACATTACCACCTTTTATGTCAAGAATGTTGGTGGGAATTTCACCACCTCTCTTATGCATTCTTGGTACAAGTGATACTTCTTGCCATATCGTTCATTCTTAGACTATTAATTATTGAATCACCATTCTGACATTGGTCGTGCAACCCACCCATAATTTGTGCGCACCTTTCAACCAATGTTTAATTCTGTATGCTTTCCTCAAGCATACATCATTATATCACTTGATCTGACAATTGTTATCTCCTTGTTCACATACTTGTGGAATCCCATCTTTTTGGAAATCTCGATGAGTTGTCGCTGAGTCCATCAGCCACATCCTCATGCTCTCCTTGGTTTAATGATGAACTCTTGTTGCGGAAATCTCTTTCATAGTTCAATTCCCGAGAATCTTACATTGTCATCTCGTCAAATTTGTGTTACACCTTTTCTTCTCAGACATCCTAAGTCTGAGGTATCCTGGCCCCAATCAGATCTGAATCTCGGTCCGATATGATGGTTGGAACATATTTCCAAGAGTTATAGCATTGGTCTTTATATGATCCGATAAGGTGATGTCATGCCTATTACAACTGGCCGGAGGACCTATTGTTATAGATTCCTTTTCTGCAAGGTTATCCATTCTTCCATGAGGAAATTGTAAGACTTATTCTACAAGTTGTTCCTTATGGATCCTTCGTGTATCCAAAGTCTGATCCCGATCCAGTGACCATGTCAACGCTATCTCAAAGCATGTCTATGGTACTCCAATTTTCAACAAAGAACATTTGAAGCCCAATGCTAAATGTTTCTTGCTCAATTATCCAAACACCATTGTATGGGTGATCTCATGAAATTTCTCTCACCTTAACTAAAGAGTTTTCTACATTATATCCTGTCATGGATATCATGCTCTGCTTGTCCTTGGGAAGGATATACCCTTGAAATACGTGTTTAAACACATTTTCCTTTCCATTGGTTTATTTAAACCTTCTTGTGATCTATAATATATAAGCAGTAATATATCCCTGCTTATGTAAACACCTCGTTGTACCACTCTGTCAGTAAGACCCTGTTACTATTGTTGATGACATTCTGGTAACCACCGATGGATGAGAACTTTGCCTAATGGTCCGCCTCGTTCAACGAGCGGGAAAATGGTTCTCTTCGTCCCTCGCCCTTGGTACCGTCGTTGTTGCCTACATAATCGACAGGCTATCCTCTGACATGCCTTGCTTTCATGACCATGCAAGATGTCACCACTCCTCCTACTTTTAACCCACATAGTGGGCCCATAACCCACAGGTCCCGGGACGGAAACCTGACTCTCCTGTACCCCCTACTCCCAAAGTTATTCCTTCCGCGTGAACTCATATGTAATTCACGAGCCACCTTCCAATGAGATCATCAATTCTGGCATCGGACACAATAATTGTTCCGTTGCTTTGAGACCCTTTCACCTTCTGACTAGGCATTGAATGATTGCCTGGTTGCTTGAAACTTCTTATTGTACCTTCGAACTTTACTCTGGATGTGTTTTATTTGTTCAACTCGAGAGGTACTCATATGCCCATTCATGGGTTAATCCCAGACTATTACCCTTATAGCATTCTGTCGTTGCCGATCTGCCACGTTACCTATTCGTAAGTACGATGAAGATCTCGAAGAAAGGATGCCTACTTCATCATGATGACCTGAAGCAGAGAAATGAAGACATCAACGTAGTGGATCGACCGCTTCGAGAAGAGCAACCAAGATCGAGAAAACTCGTTAGAATTTTGTAACCAAATTCCCCTCACTTCCCCTCTTAAATCTCGGGACGAGATTTCTTGTAGTGGAGGAGAATTGTGACGCCCGGATAATTAAGCTACAGCGATCCCCTCCTAATGCTTCCATGTCATCGCAGTTAATTTGCTAATCCTCACTTTGATCCAAACCCGATTCAAATTTAAATTTAAATTCCAAGTGAAATTATTATTTCTTCTAACGGTAAAAAAAATGTTCATTGGACTGCAAATATTCGCTAAGGAATTATCATGTAGAAACCAACGTTATTAGGAACTCGAAAAATGCCTCTAGCTATTTTTGAATTGACCCAACAGCACCTACCCATCACCTTTAAATTCAAAACAAAATCAAATGAATTCAAATAGAACCCAAACTTATTTTTGTGCCACTCTTACCTATTGTGTTAGATTTATGTGCAAAGTTTCGTTCAAAGCAAAAAAATCATTTGGTGGCCCAACTTGATGCAAAACAGTAGCAGAAAATACAAAATAGCTAAGAGTATTGAGAAAACTAAAGTCAATGTGCACTTTGGCCCAACACCCCACACTGAAGCCCAGCCCACCTCCATTTTCCTCTACCTCCAGCTACAGGGAAGCAGGGAGTGCGTGGAGGGCATCCATGGCGCCTTGGCACATGCCGGCCATCCCACGGCTCCCCCGATGGTTAAGACAGCGTTGCCCCCTCCCCTGAAAACCTAGCCCCCATTCCTCCCTCCCCTCACTCGTCCCCTTTATTTTCCTTTAACACCCGACGCGGTCGTCGACTCACCATCGCCATTGACGCGGCCACCGTGCACCTCAAGCCACCCGGAGATGCCCAGGAACTTCACCACCATCGCCTGCTTCGTCTTTGTCATGGGATTGGACCAGGAAGGCCCCGTACGCTTGCCATCGCTGTCGTCTTCAACGCGTACATCACCCGACGCGGTCGTCGACTCACCATCGCCATTGACGCGGCCACCGTGCACCTCAAGCCACCCGGAGATGCCCAGGAACTTCACCACCATCGCCTGCTTCGTCTTTGTCATGGGATTGGACCAGGAAGGCCCCGTACGCTTGCCATCGCTGTCGTCTTCAACGCGTACATCACCGGCCGCCGCCCCCGCCGTCGATTGCCTCATCTCCAGTCCGTCCCCGGCCACCTCGATCTCACGTCCGACACCGCAGTGAGCTCCTCCCCCGATTCTCATGCTTTTCCCCCTCGATCCGTCGCCGTATCGTCATCCCCGCGAGTCCGACCGCCATGGCCGAAGCTTCGGTCCGTGTGCGCTCGCCTGCGCATGGCTGCGTTCGCGTGCGCCCCTGCTTGCCAGCCCGGGCCCTGGCCGTGCCCCGCGCCCGCCCGCGCGTGCGCCTGCCGCGCCATGGCCACACGCGCCCGTGGTCCCTGCTGCTGCCCCGTTGCTCACCGCAGCCCTACGCCGGTCGCGTCCGCCACGTCCAGCCAGCGCCCGCGCGGTCTCGCGCTCGCCTGCTCGTGCGTGGCCACGCCCGCGCCCTTCCGCCTGCAGTCTCTGCCGCCACATGCGCACCCGCTTGCCCATGCTACCGCGCCAGCGCCTCGCTCGCCCGCGTGCCTAGCCGTAGCCCACCTGCTGCATCGCTGCCCCGAGCCCCATTGCTTGCTGTAACGCTGCTGCTACTAGTGTAGCGCTGCTACAGTAACATTCAGTTACTGTAGCAGCAGCTAGCTTTTCTAAAACTGCACTGGTTAGCCCCCTAGACAGCCTCAAAACAGGATCTAAACAAACTCAACATAGCTAAAATAAATAAGTGCGGGTAGTATACTTGACAAACTCCATTTTATCCCACTAGACCAAATTCATTTGATGCATGTATTAAATACTATGAAAATCACAAAATGCTATATTTTGTTAACAGAAAACAATTTTAATCTGTAGCACCGTGCGTTGCATGCTGTGTGTGTGCCGTGCGTGTGGCCGGATGGGCTGTGGCCGGCCCTTGTTAGTACCAGGTTTAGCTAGTAGTATTATTTTAGTGCTAAGATTAGTGTAGTGGTAGATGACATGTAGGACCCCCCTCTTTAAATAAGTTAGACTTATTTATTTGTTTAGGTAAATAGTCTATGACATGTGGGCCACACATGTCCTTTTGACTAGTCAAATTGACTTGGTCAATTGGAATTAAAAATAAATAAGAAAATCTAGAAAATCTTTTAAAACTTTGAAAATTCGTAGAAAATAAACCGTAACTCGGATGAAAAAGTGTTATACATGAAAGTTGCTCAGAACGACGAGACGAACCCGGATACGCAGCCCGTTCGTCCGCCACGCATCCCTAGCATAGTGAACATGCAACTTTCCTCCTCCGGTTCATCTGCCCTAAAACCCGAAACACCGGGAATACTTTCCCGAATGTTTCCCCCCTTCGTCGGTATCACCTATCTATATGTTAGGTCACCCCTAACACAACGTATTGCCGCGTCTTGCTTTGTGTTACATTTGATTGCTCTGTTATTTATTGTGTTCCCCCTCCATTACTTCTTTCCGGTAGACTTCGAGGCTGCTGTCGATGTCCGTGTGTTCGACCACATTAAAGATGACCCCTCCTTGCCAGAGAAACCAGGCAAGCCCCCCCTTGATCACCAGATATCGCCTACTCCCCTCTATACTGCTTGCATTAGAGTAGTGTAGCATGTTACTGCTTTCAGTTAATCCTATACTGCTGCATAGCCTGTCCTTGCTACTACTGTTGTTACCTTTACCTGCTATCCTACTGCTTAGTATAGGATGCTAGTGTTCCATCAGTGGCCCTACACTCTTGTCCGTCTGCCATGCTATACTACTGGGCCGTGATCACTTCGGGAGGTGATCACGGGCATATACTATATACTTTACACGTTACATTACCTGTGGTACTGTTCGGAGTTGGGGGCTGAAGGGGCAGGTGGCTCCATCCCGGTAGAGGTGGGCCTGGGTTCCCGACGGCCCCCGACTGTTACTTTGAGGGAGCGACAGGGCAGGTTGAGACCACCTAGGAGAGAGGTGGGCCTGGCCCAGGTCGGCGTTCACGGATACTTAACACATTTAACGAGATCTTGGTATTTGATCTGAGTCTGGCTACTGGCCTATATGCACTAACCATCTACGCGGGGACAGTTATGGGCACTCGACGTCATGGTATCAGCCGAGGCCTTCGTGACGTCAGCGAGTGAGAGGCGCGCGCCGGATTGGACTGGAACGCCTGCTAGGCTAGGTCTGCTTCCGGCCGCGTTCGCAACATGCAGGTGTGCAAAGGGCGATGGGCCCAGACCCCTGCGCCATAGGATTTAGACCGGCGTGGTGACCTCTCTTTTGTGCCTAGTTAGGGCTGCGACGTGTTGATCTTCCGAGGCCGGACATGACCCAGAAAAGTGTGTCTGGCCAAATGGGATCGAGCGTGTTGGGAAATGTGGTGCACCCCTGCAGGGAAGTTAATCTATTCGAATAGCCATGATCTTCGGTAACCGGACGACTTGGAGTTGTACCTTGACCTTATGACAACTAGAACCGGATACTCAATAAAACACACCCTTCCAAGTGCCAGATACAACCGGTGATCGCTCTCTCACAAGGCGACGAGGGGAGGATCATCGGTTAGGATTATGCTACACGATGCTACTTGGTGAACTTACCATCTACTCTCTTCTCCTGCTGCAAGATGGAGGTTACCAGAAGCGTAGTCTTTGACAGGACTAGCTATCCCCCTCTTATTCCAGCATTCTGCAGTTCAGTCCACATATGATACCCTTATTCCATTTGATACCAATGCATACATATGTAGTGTAGCTCCTTGCTTGCGAGTACTTTGGATGAGTACTCACGGTTGCTTTGCTCCCTCTTTTCCTCCTCTCTATACCCGATTGCTGCGACCAGACGTTGGAGCCCAGGAGCCAGACGCCACCGTCGACGACTACTACTACTCGGGAGGTGCCTACTACTACGTGCAGCTCGCTGACGACGACCAGGAGTAGTTTAGGAGGATCCCAGGCAGGAGGCCTGCGCCTCTTTCGATCTGTATCCCAGTTTGTGCTAGCCTTCTTAAGGCAAACTTGTTTAACTTATGTCTGTACTCAGATATTGTTGCTTCCGCTGACTCGTCTATGATCGAGCTCTTGTATTCAAGCCCTTGAGGCCCCTGGCTTGTAATATGATGCTTGTATGACTTATTTTATTTGTAGAGTTGTGTTGTGATATCTTCCCGTGAGTCCCTGATCTTGATCGTACAAGTTTGTGTGTATGATTAGTGTACGGTCAAATCAGGGGGCGTCACAGCACTGGTATGTAATTTAGCACATGTAACCTGTTCACTGCCAGAAGTACGGCCCTACAGGTGCAAGCAGAATAACGTGTCTCATGAAAAACTGAATGATGCCCTGAGAATTTCAAAGGTGCGGTGCTTATGCTAAGAAAGTGAACGTAGGCGCCAGTTCATTGGATAATAGTACCTGATTCTCAGTGGCATATGGGTATTGTTGGCATACTTGATAGCTAAGGATCGTCGATGGTGCTCGTGTTGCGTTTGAGTTTGGGCCGGCTGTCCGCTGTCGCTGAAGCGGCTCCGGTGCTATGGTTGCGGCGCCTGTCGACATGCAAGAAATGATCTCTATGGTAAGTGAACAGTTGCACGAAAAAGAGAAAAACCGAAGGATTACAGATCGAATAACCTGATGAGGCTGCGACATCGTAAAGCAGGGCTGGTGGAGTTGAATATGGCATCCGTGGAGCGGGTCTGGTGCAGTGGACAAAGCTTCAGCGGGCGCGTTGTATAGTGCTTTACGGTGAGGCGGATCTGTGTGCGGGCGGACGAGGGCTTGTATGAAGGGCCAGGGGGACGGACGAGGGAGTCAGTGAAGGGCCTACACTATGGTGGACGAGGCGCCGGTTAAGCAGATCCGGTGCGGTGGACCATGATGGCGGTCAAGGAGATCTGGAGCGGTGTAACAAGCCAGTCGCTGAAGCAGCTCGGTGAAGTGATGAGTTGGCAGTTGGGGGTTCCAAGGTGCGGAAGGTAGATCTGTCGGGGTGTGAGGTCCACCGCTGTGGCGGAGGACTAGATTCTGCGGCTTGCTGTGGTTGGGGGGTCGGGGAGGGGAAGGGGAGGGGAAGGGGACGGGCTCCGAGGAAGAATGTTGGGGGCAAAGAGGGGAAAACAATGGAGTTACCAAAGCAGCCCTTTTCCGTCCATGTGGCAGGGGTAAAACAGGAATATCGCAGGGCTAAACTTTCGAGCGTGAGATATTTTGATGTGAGCGGGAAGTTTGAAAGCTTTTGGCGCCTGAAATTATATTCTGCTCTTGTACGACCGACTATGATATCATGGCCGAGAATTTGTTTGTTTTGCACGCAAAAAAGTGCAAGTTTTGAAAATCAATGTCTCCAACTTGAAATTTAGATTGTCCATTCAATTCAAATATGGATCATTGAGCTACTACAAGCAAATACCATCATATGGTCCAATTCAAATGAAATTCCAAATGTGTTTATCCTAAATATGATGACAAAACAAAAAATGTGTATGTGTATGAATAAAGTAGATGATTATAAAGTTTGAACAAGCCCGTATGTGTATATCTCTAGGTTTGATATATGAATTTCAAATCACGAAATCCCGGCTTAAAAAGGTACCTCCGTTTAATTGAATTACAAAAGCTAATGATGGAGTCGAATTCCAAAATTCCAATCTTAGGTTTGTAATTCTGGTACATCAAAGTATATCATGCATGTTCAAAAGTATCATTATCTCATAATCCAAACTATGAAACAAATTGATCAACCTTGAGTGCACACACTATTGACCATGTATATCTCAGTTACGCTAAAATCCCTCAAATATAGACACCTCACTCTTTATCTGAAGCAACCCCCCCTCGTCGCGCCCCACACACACACACACAGAGAAGTCGTTCTCTCCCCCAAACACCAACACACGAGCACATTAACACCCCTCTGTCTTCTAAAGTCCGGACCCCAATATAGGTCTCTATCACTTTATCTCTTGGGCATGCACACATCTCTTCCCTCACTCTCTAGCTAGGTCTCCCGGCATCTCTCTTTCCCAAGCACACGCACTATGTAGAGTGTATCTTTCCCATACACACTAAACGTCGCCCCAAACGTCTATCTCCCTAGTTATGTGGTTCTCGCACACTCACCTCACACACCACCCCCACTGCAAAACAAGCACACTTTGTCTCCTTGTGCACCACTCTCCTCTTTCTATCTCTCCCACATGCGGACCCGCCCTTGCTCCTCCCTGTATACATATATGTCGTGACTCTTTCCAAAGCTCCCTAATGTATCATCGTTCTCGATCTCGCACATTGTTCTCTACACCATCTATTCTAGATCTCTCATGAAGTCCCTATCACACACACGATGACTCGCTTCCCTTGCGTCTCCGTACATAGGCCAATTTCAAAAAACATCAACATTGTCTCCCTATCTATACGCCATTTATGGACACAAACGACCCCTCTCTCACCCCTCTCTTCCTCTCTCTCTCTCCGTCGCTAGCTCTCTCTCTCTCTCTCTCTCTCTCGCTCGCTCTCACACCCCTCTCCCACACACAATCGATGTCTCTTCCAAATAGTCTGCTCCCCCGCCCGCACCCATGCTATCCCGCTACTACACATGTCACACCATTCCCCCTTCCCTTATACGAGGTTTACATCATTAGTGGTCTCTCTACTCCACATACACACACTCCCTCTCTGTAACGCCCCAGATATACTTTTCATATTTGTACCCAACTCTTGCCGTTTCCGGCGTTTACTTATATTTATTTCTCGGGTTCGGGTCTTTGCCTTCGTGTGTTGTTCTCGTTTTTCGTGCATCGCATATCATGTCATCACTTGCATTGCATTTGCATACATGTTCATCTCATGCATTCGAGCATTTTCCCCGTTGTCCGTTTTGCATTCCGGCGCTTCGTTCTCCTCCGGTGGCCATTTCTACCTTTCTTTCGTGTGTGGGGATTAAACATTTCCGGATTGGACCGAGACTTGTCATGCGGCCTTGGTTTACTACCGGTAGACCGCCTGTCAAGTTTCGGGTCATTTGGACTTCGTTTGATACTCCAACGGTTAACCGAGGGACCGAAAAATCCTCGTGTGTGTTGCAGCCCAACACCCCTCAAATTTGGTCCAAAACCCACCAAACTCTGCTCCATGTCCTAGAGCGTTCGATCACAATCGCGTGGGCGAAAACCGCACCTCATTTGGACTCCCCTAACTTCACTTATGCCTGTTTATACACCCCTCCATTCGGATCTCACATTTCTCCCCGTCCTCCTAAAAAAAAGAGATCGACCCCCGCCACCGACGGACGTGTCCGGATCGGACCGGACACCGTCCGCCGCCGACCCCCGCCAGTCGCTGCGCGCCACGTGTCCCTCGCCGCCGCCGCCGCCGTCCTGGCCCGGGAGGCCCAGGAGGGGCCCCCGCGAGCCCGCGCCCCCGCGCCTCTTCCTCCTCTCGGGCGCCGCCGCCTCCCCGACCTCCGGCGACCGGCGCCGTCGCCGCACCGCACCGGCCGCGCCGCGCCGGGCCCCGCCGCCGTCCGCTCCACGCCGCGCGCCCGCGCCTCCGTGGCCGCGCCCTCGCCCGCGGCCGGCCCCGCCGGCCACCTCGCCGCCCCAGCGCCGCTCCTCCTCCGCCCCTCGACGTCGGCCACCGCCTCCCCCACGCCGGCGGCCTCGGATCCGGCGCCGACGAACCTCGTCGCGCGCGCCCAGCTACAGTGCCCGATCCGGCTACAGTAAACCCTAGATCTAGGGTTGACTTTTTCCCAGGAACCCTAATTTTTTTTCTATCTTTGACTGCTCGTATCTCCGCAACCGTAGCTCCGATTTGGGCATATAATATATCAAAATCTTCGTCTCGACATGTACATCATTTCATTCCATTGCATCATTTGCATTTGAGTTCATCGTGATGCCCAAAATGCTGTTAGAAGGAGGCTTCGTGAGTTAAATTGCAGATCCGTTAGTTCATCATGCACTTTTGTCATTTTTGCCATGTTTAATTCGTGCATGATATGCATGTGCCCCTTTGGGATGAATTGTTAAGCATTTTGTCTTCTTTCCAGAGGTGTCACCCATGCATTTTTAGGATGTGTGTGTTGTCTTGTGCAAGCTTGCGAAGAGAGGTACCTGAGATTGCTGATTCCAGGGACAGTGATTTTCACTAAGTCTGGGATATTTTAGATCATGATGCTATATGTCCAGCTTGTTTCCTAGTGATCCGTGCCTCTTTTGAGGATGATCAGTAAGGGAGTTTTGATATTTATGTTATGCTCTATCCATCCATGTCTTTGTTTTCATATGTGGAGTGCTCTAGGTTGACTTAATCGAGCTCAACTTTTGCTTCGTTGTTAATCTGGGCAGATCGTCAACTTGTTTGCGATTTTGCCGATGCTACCGTTAGTGTTCCATGCATGCTATGCCTTTGTTCTTGCCATGTGTAGCTAGCATATTGTGCCTTCTTGCTGGTTATATGCTTTCCTTGCCATGACTTGCACCGTAGTGAGTGCATCGAGCTCGTTTACATGCCTTCGCGAGTTAAATTTCTGCATGTCTCAGTTTTCACTAAGTCTGAAAACTGATTGTGTTCGAGCTATGTTCGTGAGCTCGGTAGAGTATTTTGTGAACCCTTTTGGCCCCAGGTCACTTTGGGTGTTTTGTTAAGCTTGTTGAGTAGCTCCATGCCATATTCTTACTTGTCATGTTCAGGTCATTTATCATGTTGTTTTGCTGCTCCGAAGAGGGCTTCGTGATCTGAAATTTCAGGCTAGTGTTAATTTCACTAAGTCTGGAATCTGTTTTGCATATTCATTTTTGCCATGCTTGTTTGAACCTCTTAATGGATGAATTTGCCTATGGCTCAGTGCTAGTGTTTTGTTAAGCATCTTGTGTACATCACTGCCATGTATTTTGTTTTCATGTTTGGTGGCTGTAGCATGTTCATTTCGTTGCATTTAGATGCCTACTTGCTGTAAATCGCAGACCGGTGTCATATCTTAAAACGCTTGCCATTTCCAAACCGTAACTCCGATTCCAATGATCTTTATATCGTTTTCAAGCGATTTCATCCCCTCTATCCAGTGGCACACTTGGTTTTCCAAGTTGAGGCCAGGTTCATGCATTTCCTGTCATATCTTGCATTTTGCATCCCGCATCGCATCCCGCATAGCATATCATCATTTCATCATATTGCTTGGTCTTGCACGTGGTTGATTGTATCCTTGTTGCTTGTTTGTCTTGTTGGGTAGAGCCGGGAGACGAGTTCGCTACGAGGAGCCCGTTGAGTTTGCTTGTGAGGATCCAGTCGACTCTGACAACTGTGCAGGCAAGATGATCATACCCTCGAAATCACTACTATCTTTGCTATGCTAGTTTGCTCGCTCTTGCTATGCCAATGCTACGATGCCTACCTTTTGCTTGTCAGCCTCCCAATTGCCATGTTGAACCTCTAACCCACCATGTCCTAGCAAACCGTTGATTGGCTATGTTACCGCTTTGCTCAGCCCCTCTTATAGCGTTGCTAGTTGCAGGTGAAGTTTAAGCCGTTCCTTGTTGGAATTTATTTACTTGTTGGGATATCATTATTATTGCATGTTATCTTATGCATCTATATACTTGGTAAAGGGTGGAAGGCTCGGCCTCTCGCCTAGTGTTTTGTTCCACTCTTGCCGCCCTAGTTTCCGTCATATCGGTGTTATGTTCCCGGATTTTTGCGTTCCTTACGCGGTTGGGTTATAATGGGAACCCCTTGATATTTCGCCTCGATTAAAGCTTTTCCAGCAATGCCTAACATTAGTTTTACCATTTGCCACCTAGCCTTTTTTTCCCTTGGGTTCTGCAGACTCAAGGTCATCTTATTTTAACCCCCCCGGGCAGTGCTCCTCTGATGTTG
>NC_053026.1:426735592-426754996 GCF_003073215.2 Triticum urartu
CAAACATTTTTAAAAATTTGAGAACACTTTTTTAAATTTGTGAACATTTTCTCAGAACCCATGAACGTTTTTTGAATTCACGAATGTTTTCCAAATTCGAAAACATTTTTTGAATTCATGAATTATTTTCAAAAGCATGAACATTTTTTGAATTTACAAACATTTTAAAATCCATGATCATATTCATCAAAATCACGAACATTTTTAAAATTCGTGAAGATTTTGAGATTCGATTTTTGTTTGAAATTCCGAACATTTTTAATGAAGCAAAAAAAAGCAGAAAAAAACGAAAGGATATAAAAGCAGGGGCGCCCCGCCCCTACATGGGCCGGCCCAAAGTCCCGTGCGTTTACCTTGCTTTCCACCGCGTGGGTCGGGGAATAGGAGTCGCCCCTTTCTCTATCCATCCCGGCGGCCCGACAGCTTCGCCTCGCCGACGCCGTGGCCGCCCCGAGCTTTTCCGGTCCCCGTCCAGGTCCCCAGTAAAAGCTTCCGCATGCGGCATCTCCCCCTCCCGGCACCTCTCCAACGCCAAGCATCTCTTCCCGCTGCCCAAGCCCTGAGCCCCAGCGCAAGCTCCGGTCCCCAGATCCCCGCTGTGCCCATGGCGGCGCGGACGCAGGCGTGGCAGTTCGCGGCCGCCTTGGCCTTCTTCCACGGCTCCGAGTACGTCCTCGCCGCCGCCTTCCACGGCCACAGCAACGTCACCGCCACCTGTGAGTGAATCGCCTCTTCGGCCCCCATCTTTGCCGTCCTGAGACGGTGCTCGTGAGATTGTCTAGATGCTACTACTGGTAGAGAGTAGAGAAGGTGCTACCGATGCACATGATTCTTGTATAGTACTCCTATATGCTTAGATTACAGCGCCCTGGTTAACATGTGGTTATGTGAAGCACATATGTGGGGCCATGAGGATGTCAATATGTGTCGTTTCGTCTGATCCAATTGGATTGCTGCTGGTGTGGTTTGATTTTGTTTAGATAGTTGAGATGACTTGAGAGGAATTGGCAGAATGCATGCTTTGGCAGTTCCCCTATTTGCATAATTATCGGTGTCATGGTCTCGGCAATTTCTTCTTACCTAGCATTTAACTGAAAAACAACCATGGTATACCTGCGCTGTCCGATCTATATGCAATTGTAAGAATTTTTCTGTTTAGCTTAAGAACTCAACAGAACGAAGCTACCGAGTACTATACTGTGATAAATTTAGGGGATAAGAAAGAGCAAGCATCTTTTTTTCTTTGACCCATGGAGACTAGCTCCCATGTCGGCCTTTTAGAAGAAACAAGGCATCATGCAGAGTCTGCGCCTTGAACGCGGGTGAGTAAGCTTACAGACGTGTGCTCTAGCCAACCGAGCACCACTCGTTTCTCAGAAAGAATGAGTACCAATGGGCTGACATGAAGGTTGAGGTCAAACTCCAAAATCAGAAAGTACAATTTGAGTGCCTCTACAGAGTAGTATTTTACCAATTAAGTTTTAATATGCCTGATGAATTAATTTCCTAATTAAGTGCTTCATAAGCCATCATAAGTATTTATCTTCATATATAGTACAAATTGGGGATGATTAAAAATAGTTATTCAAACTTGATTTGTTCAACTTGCATTTTTTAGTTCACTTAACTCTGGCTCTAAACTCTTTTAGTTCAACAACAACAAGAAAGCCTTTAGTCCCAAACAAGTCGGGGGAGGCTAGATCTGAAACCCATAGTATCTCGCAACCAACTCATGGTTCTGGTGATAGCAAGCTTCCATGCACCCCTATCCATGGCTAGTTCTTTGGTGATACTCCAGTCCTTCAGATCTCTATTTGATTGGATACTAGCACAATCAGAAAATTCATAATCATAGGTTATCAACTTGACACATAAGATGGTCAAAAAGAATATGAGGGGCTGTTTGGATGTTGCCCATACTAGCCCAGCCAAATCACGGGCACGCCAAAAAATTGGCTAGCTATTTGCTCGCCGGCGTCTCACCCATGGTTTGGCGTGAAAGTGAACTGAGGAAGGCCATGCAGCGTTGGCGAGCCAAATAATTGGTGCTCATCCAAACATATGCCCAACATGCAGTCAACGCCAACTTTTTTGCTGGCAGCTGTTGGCTCAAATCCAAAGAGCCCCTGAAAGAACACTACCATGCATAGATTGGCATCCGCTTCTTTATTTCATTTATCTTCTTTCTTTACCATTTAATTGTAATTTGCATTATGTAACTGCGTGACCATGTTGTGAGCTAATTAAGGTGCTTCTGATGCAGCACTTCTTATCAGCAAGCAGTATGTTTTGGCAATGAGTTTTGCAATGGTGGAACACCTGACAGAAAGTCTTTTCTTCCCAGAAATAAAAGGGTATCTGTTTGTCAGTAATATTGGCCTTCTGATGGTGCTTGTTGGTGAAATTATTCGTAAAATTGCTGTTGTAACAGCTGGACGTGCCTTTACACATGTTATACGGATTCAGTATGAAGACCAGCATCAGTTGGTAACTCATGGAATTTATAGGTACTTGCATCACAATTCAACATTTATAGTCTTGAGTAATGTTGTTGCCTTCCTCTGCATGTGCTCCAACTTAAGCATTTTTTTCGTTGCAACATAAAAAACATGGTGATAGTTCTGCATAAGACCTTTGGTTCATAGGATATGATTATCATAGGAACAGAAAACTAACTGGTTATAGCTGCTAAAGTATGTTCTTAATTGTACAGATTTATGCGGCATCCTGGGTATTCAGGCTTTCTTCTATGGGCAGTTGGAACGCAGGTTATGCTGTGCAATCCAGTATCTACAGTTGTATTTGCATTGGTGTTGTGGCGTTTCTTTGCAAAGCGGATACCGTATCCTTCTAAAAGAACCATATTTCTACCTCTATATCCTAGGCTCCCCATTGTCAGAATGTGCCCAATTAATGTGAATATTTCATATAAGAGTTAAGTATATTATTTTGTGTGCTTCTTCTACAGTTTTTATTGTGACCCCTTCACTCGAGAGCAGATATGAAGAATTTTTCTTGAGGCAATTTTTTGGCTCTCAATATGAAGAATATGCACGGAAAGTGCACTCGGGGTTACCATTTATAAACTGAGTGTTTCAAACTTGCAAAGTAAGTTATTGAGTCCTCGCTTTCCAGCGTTCTGTTCACACCATGTGTTTGGATTATCAAGTTAACAGACTGCTTTGTTACATTATTTTTAATGCTCCAACCATAAAGTTTTGTCAGTGTACACTGGTAGATACATGCTCTATAAGTAAGAAAAGTTGGATATTTATGTGTCATAATTCTGTATAGTTTGTCTTTAAAGAATATGGGTAACTTTTAGTAGTTTGAGTGATTGATCTAGTCTACCAGAATCTAAAGTTTGTATTATACAAGTCCGCCTTACCACCTGTTTGTACGTAATAACCTCCAACAGTTGCAGTTTCAGATTTGAAGCACACTTTCACACTAGTTTTGAGAATTGTTTTTGAGTCAACGACCATACCATGTTGTGGGCATCTCACGTCTTACACACGACTTTCTCAACTTTCATGTATTTTAGTGTCATCTATTGCTTATGTTGTTATGGCGCTGCTAGAAGGAGGGCGCGAGAGGGCCTGCCGGGGGCCTTTTGCCCACGGCCGGGCAAGATGGAAGGGATTTCCTTCTTAATTCTTGCTTGATTAGATTGATACATCTCCTCTCTTTATATAGAGAGGTTTACTTGACTCCCAAGCAAGGCTTACTTGACCCCTAAGAAAGCGACCCTTATCTCTAATTAACCCTAAGACTAACTGGCTATACCGCCAGCCTAGGCCATTAGGCCCATTACGTACTCTAACACTACACCCCACCTGGACATGCAGCTTGTCCTCAAGCTGCAGCCTAACCAACTTATAACCATGACTCGAGGCAACACCAACCTAACACCTAAAAACAAGCCTTTTACATCTCGGCTTGTTTTATTACTCTCAACCTGAAATGGACTGGGATGATTTATTTTGGACCTCTTAACAAAAAGTGGATACCATCCGCACGTCGGACGTGCACGTGTACAGCCACCTGGATCCCATGGACACCATCTGGACAAAAACAGTGCATATGTATGGCCACCTGGAAGTGGTCGCAAGAGCGACCAGCAGAGGCGCCCTCGCGGCGGCCGGCGGCGGAATGCAGTGGTGCTACGCGGTGCGCTCTTGTCGGTGACACCATGCCTTCTCCCCGCCGGACGGCTGTTGGTCGGCACCGCACATAGAAGAGTGGAGGGTTGTCGATGGACAATGGCGAGGAGGGGTGCGCCTCCCCAACCGCCGATGTCGCAGACTTTGAGGGCGTTGTCCGTGGGGAAAACAGCATGCCCAAGATCCCCGACGCAGCGGACGAGATCGAGGTCCTTTGCGCAGCGAAGCGCAACTGGGAGGAGCGGCAGCTGCAGACCACGCAACTCCCACACACGCCGACGCGCTAGGAGGCCGCGTGCAGCAGCCTGCAGCCTCACCGTCGCCGACACGTGGCGGGTAGTGATCCAAGCTGGAAGCGGTGACGGCGACGGCGGAAGCTTGATCTGCTGGATGGGGACGCCCTGGGGAAGCGGTGATGGCAACGGCGGGAACTTGATCTGGTGGATCGGGACTCCCGTCGGCGCGGTCGATGCGGGGCCGGAGCTGACCGGTGATGGCTGCTGCAGTTGCAGTGGCAGCTGCGGCGGAGCGCCGGGCGCGGCGGAGGTCACCAGGAGCGGTGGCTGCCACTGCAGCCAGGGCGGGGCGGTGGATGGCAGCTGCTGCAGCGGCCTGATGAGCGCGGCGGAGGCCACCTGGTGCGGCGGCTGCCACGACAGCCAGGACGGGGCGGTGGTGGCGGTGGATGGCAGCTGCAGCGGCTGCTGCAGCAGCCCGCGAGCGCGGCGGAGGCCGCCTGGTGCGGCGGCTGCCACGGCAGCCAGGACGGGGCGATGGATGGCAGCTGCAGCGGCTGCTGCAGCAGCCCGGCGAGCGCGGCGGGGGCCGCTGGTGCGGCGGCTGCCACGGCGCGGTGGCGGTGATGGGCGGCGCAGCCGGGTGCGGCCCATAGGACCCGGCCAAGAACAGATGGATCTCCTGGACCGCCTGTGTTAGGTCCCGCAGCGCCCCGGACACCTCCGGGGTGAGGACGACGGGGGCGGGCGCGACGGAAGATCCCGGCGCGGGCAGGAGCGGGGCGACGGTCGTGACCGGCAGCGGAAGAGACAGGTTGGGCGGGGGTGAAGACATGATCGAACCGAAGCTAGCTGATACCAAATTGTTATGGCGCTGCTAGAAGGAGGGCGCGAGAGGGCCGGCCGGGGGCCTTTTGCCCACGGCCGGGCAAGATGGAAGGGATTTCCTTCTTAATTCTTGCTTGATTAGATTGATACATCTCCTCTCTTTATATAGAGAGGTTTACTTGACTCCCAAGCAAGGCTTACTTGACCCCTAAGCAAGCGACCCTTATCTCTAATTAACCCTAAGACTAATGGGCCCATTACGTACTCTAACATATGTATACTTTGTAATAGCAAAAAAATTCAAATGCGTGACAGATTATATCAGGAGGTACAGTTTTTTTGTTTAAAGATATTGTGCTTCTATAGGTGGGCGCCTTTCAATTACATTAGAAAGACCATACAATATATAATGTCATAGATACCGTCCTGGAATTGCAAATTTGTAATTTGTAAGAAATTTAAAAGAATTAACTATGTTACAAACTGCACAAGGTAAGAAATATTGTTTCTGTTACTCCTATACTCCCTCCGTTCCTAAATATTTGTCTTTCTGAGATTTCAACAAGTGACTACATACGGAGCAAAATGAGTGAATCTACACTCTAAAATATGTCTATATACATCCGTATATGGTAGTCCATTTGAAATCTAAAAAGACAATACTCCTCCGTTTTCAAATATATAATCTCTTTCTAGAGATTCCAACAAGTGACTACATACGGAGCAAAATGAGTGAATGTACACTCTAAAATATGTCTACATACATCCGTATGTTGTAGTCCATTTGAAATGTCTAAAAAGACTTATATTTAGGAAACGGAGGGAGTAGATTCAGTATACTTCTCACCATCCTAATCCATGAGCATGCTTATCTTGCACCATTTTAAAGGACTTGTCGCATGCTGGACATTATCACAATAATCATTTGAACATGCATTGCAACATGTATGTTTTGGGGTCACCAGCGATACAGACAGTTTTTCTCCCTTCTAATGTAATATGAACCTGGAAACTCGAAGTACTGATTGTCTTATTTTTTATTATAGCAACGCTTACCCCCTGCTGTCCTCATATTGATTGTCTAAGAAAAGCACTTTACAACATGGACTTTGAGAGATGCCAAGACGAGCAAGCTATGTCATGGATTTGTATACACAGATACACAACACAAATCTGGAATTTCATCAAGCTGAAGAGTCATTCCTTCAGCTCGGTCAAATCTGAGGGCGAATGCTAAGAACTGTTTGGCTGACTTGGTAAATGGGTTTAGCGCTTACAGCTAGTTTTTTCTGGAAGCTCTGCCATTCATTAGAATTCGACGAACAGAATAGTTTTCCGCTTTTTCTGGGGACATCGAACATATTTCCAGTAGGTTCGCTGTGTGAAAGCCTTTGTAGTACAGACTAGGTATCAAAGTGTGCCTAAACATATATGCTACCAACTGTACATACTGTATCAAGTGTGTGCAGAAGAAAAGAAACCCCCCGTTTGTTCCACTGGAATCTGAATTCCACTGCAGAGCTGCAGTTCTTTTGCTCTGGGTGCACAGCTAGCTTAGAATAATCGTCCATTTTTAGAAGAAACAGTTTCTGGAATAATCTGTCATTCTCGCTCTTGCACAGCTCTGGAATGCGAACAAGGCGGATAAAAATGTCTTTGATTCTCCAAATAGAAACTCTTGAAGTTACTCGGGTGCCGGACAACCTGGAAGTGGATATGCCTTTATTCATCACAAGTTATATATTTTTCTGCCAATAGAAGTTACCTCATCACGGACAAAAAAAGGTGTATTCTATCCGCCGCACCGCGTAGCAATCAGCTGATGCTGTAGTTGGATAAACTTTTGCTAATCGACTTAAACGACGTCCACATCAGGTGCGTAGCTGGGAGGCCATGGTCGGTCAAAGAGTGCTACCTACTGTGCAACATCTTATCAACTACTCCGATCTATGGATGCTTTGTTTCGGCTCTACTTTTTGACTTTGTCAACTTTTCAAATCCACCAACCTATTAGTCTCTTTTCCAGTTGTGCTAAGAGGTTAGAGCGACTGCAAATATCATGGAGTCTAATCGATTTGTAGACCGTGCAAATGTTTGTGATTTTCACGTCCTCAATATGCGGAGACCGAGGCCACGGAGCAGAACCGAGGACAGAGGCTTCATGTTGCGGTGGTTTATAGTTTGGGGGTGGCGTTTTCGTCACCGGAGAGTATGGGTGGGGTGACGATAGGTATGAGCGGATGGTGAGGTTGGGTTATCGACGGGTGGCGGTTGGCTGAAGGTTGAAGAAAACAAGCATCCATAGGATTGACAATCCAACGGTCGATTGGAGTCACTACAATTTTTAAGATATTCAGGTATCTGCGCTCTTCACACTTTTTGTATATGTGGCTGGCTGACAGACGGGGTAGGTGGGGGGTGGGGGCGGGGGGGGACGGGACTTAAGTGAACCAAGTTTGCCCACAAAGATTCCTAGATGGCTCTATATCTAGTCCTCAAAAGGTATATTGTTTGAGTGGAATCTGCTGAAAGAAAATAGTACAAATTATTTTCTACTAGAAACGATTGGAAGAAAACACAAATTACTTTAGGCTAAAAATAGTTCTGCACTGAACATTATACATTGCACGCGCACACTAGACATACATAGCTCCAACATCATGTATGAAATAAATACAAAATACTCTCTCTGTTCTAGATTACTTGAAGTTATAGCCTTGCGCTCAGTCAAACTTCTTTAAGTTTGACCCAATATATAGAACATATTCTAATATATACAACATCAAATATACATAGTATGAAATATACATTCTATGATGAATCTAGTGAAACTAATTTGGTGTTGTATGATTGTATCTTAGAATGATTGTAGCTAGGGAAACTAATTTGGTGTTGTATCTTAGAATGGTTGGAGCTAGGGAAACTAATTTGGTGTCGTATCTTAGAATGATTAGAGTTAATGAAACTATTGTAGTGTTATATCTTGGATTTGAATAACTAGAGTTCCCTTTAGACCTACGTTAAAACAAATATAATTGCATATAACTGAGATTGCATAGGAATTTCCCATGGATGCCATTTGGACAGTAGGAACATACCATAAAATGATTTAGGAATTTAGGAACCCCCTTTTCCCCAAGAATTGGAGGTTTCTAGACATGAGTTCCAATCTCACATTCAATTTCCTTTAAGAAGTCCAACACAATGAGTGTTTTTCTCCATGCGTGGGAGTTACCAAACATGAGCTCCGACCTCCTATTCAATTCCCTATAAGAAGTCCAAGGCAATGAATGTTTTTTATGCACCAACGGCGGGCTTATGCCGACCTAAACCACTTTATTACCCATTCAATCCGATCAATACAGCGATGAATTAGAGTTGCATAAGGGGGGGGGGGGTAATTAGCCATTACATTACAATCTCGCGGCTAAGTGGAATAACATTTATACCCTAGTCACGGAGCAGGATCTGCTTCTGAGTATTTTTGCATCGGTCGGCCCACAATTGCAGATCATCAGGCGCGGCTCTAGCAATGTTCGTAGGCCATTAATTCGCATGCCTTTAAAACAATTTTCATTTCTTCGTTTCCAAATATTCCAAATGATCACCATTGATCGAATTTTCTTAAACATAGACTCATGCCACAAATGTTGGAGATTTTGAGGGGTGCCATCATGTAAGCTGCCTAGCTCATCACAAAAGGGTTTTAGTAGTTGGCAATTGAATAGAAGATGATTGATGTTCTCGTGTTGGTTGCAAAGAAGGCATGTAATAGCAATAGTCCGACGGAAGTGCCTCTCATTGGTGTCCAGACGGTCCTTGTGTGCCAGCCAAATGAAAATTCTGCATTTGTTTGGCACGTAGTTTTTCCAGATAGCAATGACTATTCGATCAGGCGGCTGCAAACTCTAGACGGCTCTGTATGCTAGCTTGGTGCTTAGAGATTTGCCCCCTGCATAGTAACTCTTTTATCAGCAACCCGCAAGTTCAAGTTAACCGAGACCATAGTAATGTGCATAGCAATTAGTTCACATCCAATGACGTGAGAGAGTCTATTGGTAAGGTTAAGGTTGAGGTTGGGGTTAGCATGCACCCAGGGAACTAAAGCATGTTGCATGTCGGAGTGAGAAAGAAGAGTTGGAAATTGTTGCACCAAGGTAGTGATAGAGTTCGAAAGCCATAGGTCATACCGGAAGGAGGTGGTGATACCATTCCCAAGCTTAATCGTAGTGATGGAACGGAATAAGTCCAGCCCCTTAATTACGTCAAGCTAGATAAGAGTGTGGGAATTGTCTGGAGCCCCAAGGTCACGAGCGGTGGATCAGCCATATTTAGAGACAATGTAGGATGTGTTTGAGTTAGTGTCATTCTCGCGAGTCTTGGAAAGATGCCTTAGCAGTAAGCATAAGTTCATGTGTTTGAGAGAGGAGAAGCATAGACCCCCATGAGAGAAAGGTGCGCACACCAAATCCCAAACCACTATACACCGTCCGCGGGTAAATTTTTACTGCCCATCCCAAAAATTCTCTACAACGTTTTGTTGGAAATATGCCCTAGAGGCAATAATAAAATGGTTATTATTATATTTCATTGTTCATGATAATTGATAATTGTCTATTGTTCATGCTATAATTGTGTTATCCGGAAATCGTAATACGTGTGTGAATACATAGACCACAACATGTCCCTAGTGAGCCTCTAGTTGACTAGCTCGTTGATCAAGGATAGTCATGGTTTCCTGACTATGGACATTAGATGTCATTGATACGGGATCACATCATTAGGAGAATGATGTGATGGACAAGACCCAATCCTAAGCTTAGCTCAAAGATCGTGTAGTTCGTTTGCTGTAGCTTTTCTGAATGTCAAGTATCATTTCCTTAGACCATGAGATTGTGCAACTCCCGGATACCGTAGGAGTGCCTTGGGTGTGCCAAACGTCACAACGTAACTGGGTGACTATAAAGGTACATTACAGGTATCTCCGAAAGTGTCTGTTGGGTTGGCACGAATCGAGACTGGGATTTGTCACTCCGTATGACGGAGAGGTATCTCTGGGCCCACTCGGTAATGCATCATCATAATGAGCTCAATGTGATCAAGTGGTTGATCACGGGATCATGCATTACGGTACGAGTAAAGTGACTTGCCGGGTAACGAGACTGAACAAGGTATTGGGATACGACGATCGAGTCTCGGGCAAGTAATGTACCGATTGACAAAAGGAATTGTATATGGATTGATTGAATCCTCGACATCGTGGTTCATCCGATGAGATCATCGTGGAGCATGTGGGAGCCAACATGGCTGTCCAGATCCCGCTGTTGGTTATTGACCGGAGAGTCGTCTCGGTCATGTCTGCTTGTTCCCGAACCCGTAGGGTCTACACACTTAAGGTTCGGTGACGCTAGGGTTGTTAGGAAGACTTGTATGTGATTACCGAATGTTGTTCGGAGTCCCGGATGAGATCCCGGACGTCACGAGGAGTTCCGGAATGGTCGGAGGTGAAGATTTTATATGTAGGAAGTTGACATACGGTCACCGGAAAGGTTCGGGGGCATATCGGTATTGTACCGGGGCCACTGGAGGGGTTCCGGGGGTCCACCGGGAGGGGCCACCTCTCTCGGAGGGCCTAATGGGCCGTAGAGGAAAGGGAACCAGCCCTACATGGGTCTGGGCGCATCCCCCCCTTGGGCCCATGCGCCTAGGGTTGGGGGGAAACCCTAAGGGGGCGCCCCCCTTGCTTGGGGGCAAGCCCCCTCCCCTTGCGCCCCCCTTCTAGATCTCATCTAGAGGGGGCCGGCCCCCTTCCTCCTTCCCCTATAAATAGAGGGGCAAGGGGAGGCTGCACACAACATCCAAGGGCAGCCCCTCCCCTCCCCAACACCTCTCCTCCTCCGTAAGAGCTTAGCGAAGCCCTGCCGGAGTACTGCAGCTTCACCACCACCACACCGTCGTGCTGCTGTTGGAGCCCTCTTCCTCAACCTCTCCCTCCTCCTTGCTGGATCAAGGCGCGGGAGACGTCCTCGCTCCGTATGTGTGTTGAACGCGGAGGTGCCATCCGTTCGGCGCTAGGATCTTCGGTGATTTGGGATCACGACGAGTACGACTCCATCAACCCCGTTCTCTTGAACGCTTCCGCTCGTGATCTACAAGGGTATGTAGATGCACTCCTCTCTCCCTCGTTGCTAGATGACTCCATAGATTGATCTTGGTGATGCGTAGAAAATTTTAAAATTCTGCTACGTTCCCCAACACATTTGTCTATCTCTTGCAGCGTCCCCGTGGGCTATAGAAGAGCACTCATCATGTAAATTGGTGGTGCCCGAAGCACCACTCTAACCAAGATTGCCCTGCCAACAAGAGAAAGCATTAGACCTCTCTAGTTAGCAAGCCTGTGGTCAACCTTGTCAATGATGAAAAAACAAGTTTGAGAGGTTCAGTTTTTTGTAGAGAGAGGAAGCCCCGGGTAAGGTAAGATTGTGGGAAGGTAGCAACAGGACAACGAAGGATATCAACAATGTTTTTGGATAGGTCGTCGTCCACGTGTATAGGTGCGAAAGTGCTCTTTTGTAAATTTATGGGTAGACCCGTTGCTCTAGAGAATTGTAAAAGTAGGTCTTTTAGAGACCGCAATTGATCGGGGTTTGGCTAGAGGACAATGAGAGTGCCTTCTGCATATTGAAGAACAGGGTACGACTGAAGCAAATATGCCTTAGAGGAAATAATAAAGTTGTCCGAAAGTGCTCTTTTGTAAATTTATGGGTAGACCCGTTGCTCTAGAGAATTGTAAAAATAGGTCTTTTAGAGACCGCAATTGATCGGCGTTTGGCTAGAGGACGATGAGAGTGCCTTCTGCATATTGAAGAACAGGGTACGACTGAGCAAATATGCCCTAGAGGGAATAATAAAGTTGTTATTTATATTTCCTTATATCATGATAAATGTTTATTATTCATGCTAAAATTGTATTAACCGGAAACTTAGTACATGTGTGAATATATAGACAAACAAAGTGTCCCTAGTATTCCTCTACTTGACTAGCTCGTTAATCAAAGATGGTTAAGTTTCCTAGCCATGGACATGTGCTGTCATTTAATGAACGGGATCAAATCATTAGAGAATGATGTGATGGACAAGACCCATCCATTAGCTTAGCACTATGATCGTTTAGTTTATTGCTATTGCTTTCTTCATGACTTATACATGTTCCTATGACTATGAGATTATGCAACTCCCGAATACCGAGGAACACTTTGTGTGCTATCAAACGTCACAATGTAACTGGGTGGTTATAAATATGCTCTACAGGTGTCTCCGATGGTGTTTGTTGAGTTGACATAGATCGAGATTAGGATTTGTCACTCGGTGTATCGGAGATGTACCTCTGGGCCCTCTCAGTAATGCACATCACTATGAGCCTTGCAAGCAATGTGACCAATGAGTTAGTCATGGGATGATGCATTACAAAACGAGTAAAGAGACTTGCCGGTGACGAGATTGAACTAGGTATGATGATACCGACGATCGAATCTCGGGAAAGTAGCATACCTATGACAAAGGGAACAACGTATGTTGTTATGCGGTTTGACCGATAGAGATCTTCATAGAATATGTAGGAACCAATATGAGCATCCATGTTCCGCTATTGGTTATTGACCGGAGATGTGTCTCGGTCATGTCTACATAGTTCTCGAACCCGTAGGGTCCGCATGCTTAATGTTCGATGACGATATGTATTGTGAGTTATGTGATTTGATGTACCAAAGGTTGTTCGGAGTCCCGGATGTGATCACGGACATGACGAGGAGTCTCGAAATGGTTGAGACATAAATATTGATATATTGGACCATGTTATTCGGACACCGTAAGTGTTCTGGATAGTTTCGGATAAAACCGGAGTGCCGGAGGGTTACCGAAACCCCCCGGGAAGTTATGGGCCTTAGTGGGCCTTAGGGGAGAGAGAGGGACGCAGCGAGGAGGTGGCGCCCCCCAAGGGGAGTCCGAATAGGACAAGGGGAGGGGGCGCGGCCCCTCTTTCCCTCTCCGTCTCCCTCTCCTTCCTTCTTCTCCTAGTTGGACTAGGAAAGAGGGAAACCTACTCCTACTAGGAGTAGGGATTCCCCTCTTGGGGCGCGCCCTAGGGGCCGGCCGGCCCTCCCCTCCTCTCTCCTTTATATACGGGGGAGGGGGCAACCCATAGACACACAAGTTGATCTTTAGCCGTGTGCGGTGCCCCCTCCATAGTTTTCCACCTCAGTCATATTGTCGTAGTGCTTAGGCGAAACTCTGCGTCGGTAACTTCATCATCACCATCAACACGCAGTCCTGCTGACGGAAATCACCCTCGGCCTCAGCTGGATCAAGAGTACGAGGGACGTCACCGAGATGAACATGTGCAAATCGCGGAGGTGCCGTGCATTCGGTACTTGATCGGTTGGATCGCGAAGACGTTCGACTACATCAACTGTGTTACTTAACGCTTACGCTTTCGATCTATGAGGGTACGTATACACACTCTCCCCTCTCGTTGCTATGCATCTCCTAGATATATCTTGCGTGATCGTAGGAATTTTTTTGAAGTACTGCGTTCCCCAACCGTGGCATCCGATCCAGGTCTATGCGTAGATGTTATATGCACGAGTAGAACACACCAGAGTTGTGGGCGATAATAGTCATACTGCTTACCAGCATGTCATACTTTGATTCAGCGGTATTGTTGGATGAAGCGGCCCAGACAGACATTACATGACCACGTTCATGAGACAGGTCCTACCGACGTGCTTCGCACACAGGTGGCTAGTGGGTGTCTGTTTCTCCAACTTTAGTTGAATCGAGTGTGACTACGCCCGGTCCTTGTTGAAGGTTAAAACAACACACTTGACAAAAAATCGTTGTGATTTTTGATGCGTAGGTAAGAATGGTTCTTACTAAGCCCATAGCAGCCACGTAAAACTTGCAACAACAAAGTAGAGGATGTCTAACTTGTTTTTGCAGGGCATGTTGTGATGTGATATGGTCAAGACGTGATTATATAAATTGTTGTGTGAGATGATCATGTTTTGTAACAAAGTTATCGGCAACTGGCAGGAGCCATATGGTTGTCGCTTTATTGTATAAAATGCAATCGCCATGTAATTGCTTTACTTTATCACTAAGCGGTAGCGATAGTCGTGGAAACAATAGTTGGCGAGACGACAACGATGCTACTATGGAAATCAAGGTGTCAAGCCGGTGACGATGGTGATCATGACGGTGCTTTGAAGATGGAGATCAAAGGCACAAGATGATGATGGCCATATCATATCACTTATATTGATTACATGTGATGTTTATCCTTTATGCATCTTATTTTGCTTAGTACGGTGGTAGCATTATAAGATGATCTCTCACTAAATTTCAAGGTATAAGTGTTCTCCCTGAGTATGCACCGTTGCTACAGTTCATCGTGTCAAGACACCACGTGATGATCGGGTGTGATAAGCTCTACAAGCCAGTTTTGCACAAGCAGAATACTCAGGTTAAACTTGACGAGCCTAGCATATGCAGATATGGCCTCAGATCAGTGAGACCGAAAGGTCGAGCGTGAATCATATAGTAGATATGATCAACATAGTGATGTTCACCATTGAAAACTACTCCATCTCACGTGATGATCGACATGGTTTAGTTGATATGGATCACGTGATCACTTAGATGACTAGAGGGATGTCTATCTAAGTGGGAGTTCTTATGTAATATGATTAATTGAATTTTAATTTATCATGAACTTAGTACCTAATAGTATTTTCATGTCTATGTTATTGTAGATAAATGGCCCATGCTATTGTTCCTTTGAATTTTAATGCGTTCCTAGAGAAAGCTAAGTTCAAAGATGATGGTAGCAACTACACGGACTGGGTTCGTAACTTGAGGATTATCCTCATTGCTGCACAGAAGAATTACGTCCTGGAAGCACCGCTGGGTGCTAGGCCTGCTGCAGGTGCTACTGATGACGTTAAGAACGTCTGGCAGAGCAAAGCCAATGACTACTCGATAGTTCAGTGTGCCATGCTTTACGGCTTAGAATCGGGACTTCAACGACATTTTGAACGTCATGGAGCATATGAGATATCCCAAGAGTTGAAGTTAATATTTCAAGTAAATGCCCGTATTGAGAGATATGAAGTCTCCAATAAGTTCTACAGCTCCAAGATGGAGGAGAATAGTTCTGTCAATGAACATATGCTCAGAATGTCTGGGTACCACAACCACTTGACTCAACTGGGAGTTAATCTTCCTGATGATAGTGTCATTGACAAAGTTCTTCAATCACTGCCACCAAGCTACAAAAGCTTTGTGATGAACTATAATATGCAAGGATGGATATGACAATCCCCGAGCTCTTCGCAATGCTAAAGGCCGCGGAGGTAGAAACCAAGAAGGAGCATCAAGTGTTGATGGTTAACAAGACCACTAGTTTCAAGAAAAAGGGCAAAGGGAAGAAGGGGAACTTCAAGAAGAATGGCAAGCCAGTTGCTGCTCAAGTGAAGAAGCCCAAGTCTGGACCTAAGCCTGAAACTGAGTGCTTCTACTGCAAAGGGACTGGTCACTGGAAGCGGAACTGCCCCAAGTATTTGGCGGATAAGAAGGATGGCAAAGTGAAAGGTATATTTGATATGCATCACTACAAAAAAATACACTTCCGTGATGATACGTGTTTGTCACAGTAGGTCGCGTTTTTTGTCATGCATGTACATCCATGACGATTTTATGACAGAATCAAGATAGTCATACCTGTGCTGTCGTAGAAGTGTTCCATGACATTACCAAAATTATCATCACGGAAGTGTCCACTTCCATGACGATAAATCGCGCATCACAGAAGTGCTTTCGTCAAGGGTGACCGACATGTGGCATCCACCGTAACGAAACGCCGTTAAGCTATCGGGTCCGGTTTTGGATCCGATAACCCGCTAATAGCCCCGACCAATGGGGATTTTCCATGTGTAAAATCATCATTGGCTGGAGGAAACACGTGTTGGCTCACCGTTGGGACAGATGTCATCCACTCATCGGACCCAAGGCGCCTATGATACGTCGACACGTGGCACGGCCCAACAGAGGCCCACTGTGAAAAGTCCAGCCCGTTTGACTTGGTCAAAAGGTGGCAGGCTGGCCCAAGGAAAGCCTGTTAACGGCTTGTTCGCATATAGCCCATTTATAGCCCGCTAACGTAGGGTCCGTTACGACCTATCCGAATTAGGCCTAGTAGCGTCATCTGAGCCGTCCAATATGATTCCAGCCCATTTTAAGTTTCGGCCCATGTATGGCCCATGACGTCTTTCAGCCCATATGAGGCCCTTTGTAACTCTTGGCCCATTAGCGGCCTGTGGTGAAACTGGCCCGTAATGAACAGTGTATCACTTTATACCCATGTTATCTTTCGGCCTTCTCAGGGCCCATTTATTCTTGGGCTCATTTCCAGCATTCGGTTACTTACGCCCGGTTACTGCCATTTTCTACTTGTGGACCAAATTCAGCTCGTGGTTACAGTCGTCCCATTTGTGTCCCATTAATATGTTGGGCCGTTTTCATAGCGTCATCAAATACGGCCTATTAACGACGACCCGTTATGGTCGGCCCATGAACGGACGACTCCAACTCTAGCCCGTTTACGGCCATAATGCGGTCTGTTTTTGGCCCATGTTTGGCCAATTGATCATACGGCCCATATAAGTCCCATTGATGATACGGCCCGTAGAAGGCCCATTGTTTCTACGACCCGTAGAAGGCCCATTGTTTCTATGGACCGTAGAAGGCCCATTGTTTCTACGGCCCATAGGAGGCCCAGTGTCACTACAGTAAATATAGGTTTAGACCTGCTAATGGCCCAAGATGATTATAGGCCCACGTTTTGGCCCATATGAGTAACGGGCCAGCCTGAAGACCGACAACACTGAGATCCACTGAACCTTATGACCTAAATTACAGCATACCGACCAAAGAATAAACCTAGACTATACAATAAAGAAATTACGACATATTACATCCACTGGGAATCAAAGTTCGCTACCGGTGATAATAAAGCACAACATGACCACGGATTACATACACTGGGCATCAAAGGTCGCCACCAGTGCATATAAACGCGCCGACAAAAGAATATGCAAAACTGAGAGCACTTCAGAAGGCAATAGACCTGGCAAGGTCGGGCCCCGCAAGCAGCCGAACAAGCTGATGAGACCTCAGTTGTGTCAACGATAGATGCTTCATCCCTAGCTATATGGCATCATAGTGCGCAAGGCAGTCCCCTGACATCTTCATTACATCTTTGACTTCAAGTCGGAGTTGAGCTGAAGCAAGCCTTTCCGCTTTAAGTTGAGACTGAAGAAGTCGAACTGATTGAGGCAGCAACTGCACAGAGGTTGTCTCACACCTGCTGGTGAGTAGCTTCAACTCACTATTTTCATCAAGACATGACCTTGGGGTCATCTCGCTATCCTCAAGATGGTTTAGCTCACTATCTTTCCTAAAGTTCTGCCTGGCATAAGAGATACGACTCTGAAAGAGAAACAAGGAGACAAGTAATAGGTTTCACAATTATATAAGCAAATAAATGGATCTGTTCTGCATAAGGAACATGTTTTTACAACTACAATTTAAAACTGGTACTTGTTGCAAACATCCAATCAGATGTAAACAGCAGTGGAGGAAATGATGCCTATCCAAATCTATACTAGAACAAAGTTTGAAGGCTTGATAAGGATGAACTTACATTACATGTTAACACAGGCTGGACAAAGCCCTTCTCCATGTTGATGGAAGGATAATTCAATAAATTTCCCAAAGAAAATTCTTTATAAGCGTTGCCATTATTCTACATTTTGCAAAGATTATATATAGATCAAATAATATTGGAAGAAATAGAGGATAATGAAGCTCAGGTGCAGACTGATGATACATAATCAAATAGCAATTAATTAAGTACAGCATTACAAGGCAAAATGTACTGACAAGAGGAATGCAGACATCAACGTGTGCAGTGGCATTGGCTTTATTCAACATTTTGGTAAGAGTAAATGTAGATATGATAATTTTGAGAAAGTGGAGGGCAGAGCAGATAAGATGCATAGTAATGCTAGACAATCAACTATCTCGCGATGCATGTACAGTAATACCACCACCGTCCGTTATTACTTGTCGCTCAAATGGATGTATCTAGCACTATTAAGTTCTAAATACATCAAATTAATCAACAATTAATTCGATACAGAGGGAGTACATGACAACAGGTACTTACATGAGCAATCCAAAACTTCATAACCATTGTGTTAATTCTACATTTATCTAAGAGTAAATATAGATCTTATAATTTCAAGCAAAGGGAGGATAAAGAAGCGAACATTTACAGTGATGCTACATAATCAAACAACAATGAGTGTAAGTATGCTGACAAAGGGCAAGAGGTACTGACAAGAGCAATGCAGAGCCCAGTATTGTCGTGAGATCCTATGATCCTTTGAGCAAGGAGATTCATCTGAAATTAGTTTTCATACAAGAGAGAAGGTAAGGCACATACAGAAATTTAGGAGTTCAAATTTTGAATTGATATCATAGACAATACCTGACGCTGGGCTCTCAGCAGTTCTAATAGGGGTTTGGCCACTAGAGTAGGGGTAAAGTCTGGTACAGTTGGGCCTGTGTTTTCTGTGGCTGCTGATCTATCTGATTTAACAGGTATCACTACCTTTTCCAAATACCTAGTTTGTACTCCTTGAGGATCTGCACTTACCCTCTTCCTTTTGGACATCTATTACGAAAGAACAACATTTGACTGGAAAAACATAGTATGACGACACATGGAATAGGTACAGAAAATGGATAGGTATGGCATATACTCATATATGATGCTTAAACTAAGAAGATGGTGTAACAAAGTAGAAGTAATGCAAGAGGTCAGATGCAAAATATGTGCGACCAATACAACCTTGGCAAGTTAGAGCATGCACCTTGATGGGTGAATAAGATAGGCCATCCTCCACCATGCCAAGTTTGTTAGCCAGTGGATTGTTTCGCAATATTCCTCTCGTGCGCCCATTCTCATATTCATTTTGGTAATGTTGAATACCTGACATGCATGAAAACATAAAAACAAGCTGATCGTGGTCATCATAAAATGGGGAAACCGTAAGCAT
>NC_053026.1:426755996-426772874 GCF_003073215.2 Triticum urartu
CCGCCATTGCCTGGGCGGTGGACGCCCCTCGTCGTCTGGCCCCGGCGGTGGTGGAGCGGCTGCTGCGTGACCGTCTTTGCCTGAGACGGGGTGACGTCGCCGTCAGCAGCCACTACCCGGAGGAGTTCCTCCTCAAGTTCGAGAGCAAGGAGCTCTGCACAGCTGCGCTGGACAAGGGCCGGCTCCGAATGGGCGACGGCACACGGGTCTTCATCAAGCCTTGGAGGCCACTGGCGCACGCGCTTGGCGCGGCCATGCCTTACCGCGCGCGCCTCATCCTCGACGGCGTGCGCGCATTCCATCATCGGGCGCGTCATCGGCCGCACCTGCGCGCTGGACGTCATGGATGAGCGCTCCATCTCCATGTCGGACACGCGTGACATCGGTCTCTGGGCGTGGACGACCAATCCGAGCAGAATCCCGAAGGTGGTCTGGCTGACCTTCACGTCGTGTGCACCCGATGGCGTC
Source organism: Triticum urartu (assembly GCF_003073215.2). Taxonomy (NCBI): domain Eukaryota; kingdom Viridiplantae; phylum Streptophyta; class Magnoliopsida; order Poales; family Poaceae; genus Triticum; species Triticum urartu. The sequence continues at coordinate 426,756,465 of NC_053026.1, forward strand.
ACAATCTCGGCGCGGCAGCCGGCGCGCTGCCTGCGTGGTGCCACCTTCCGCGTCATCGTCCACCTACTACGGGTTGAGGACTACACTTCAGCCCCTCTCGACGCGGAGACGCAAGATGGCCAGCATGTGGCATACTCCCCTCCGACATCCGTGTTCCCGCCTTGCCACCGCGGAACCATCGACGGCCATGCTCCTGTGTCCTCTGACGACGTCATCATCCCTGGCGAGTTCGACTCCCGCGGCACCATGGTGCGGGGTACACCGCGCGGCCGTGCCAGTGGTGGCGGCGCCGACGCATGCCACGAGCAGCGTCCGTGGAGGCGCGATGATGAAGGCGACGACCATGACGGCCGGTCGGGTGGCCCTGGCGATGGGCGGGCCTCGCGCGGCCACGGAGAGGTCGTTGCGCAGCCACGATCCCGCTCCCCGCGACGGCGCGTCGATCGTGCGGCTGGCCGTCAGGATGGTGGCGGGCGGCGCCATGCGGCCGACTCCTCCACGGCCGTGGGCTGCTTCAGGAAGATGGGAGTGGTGGCGATGGCCGAGGCCAAGGTCAGACGGGTCTTTGGTGGCAAGGAGGCTGACGAGCGGCTGGCGCTGCGAGAGGTTGTGCTTCGGGAGGCAGCCAAGCTGCGACGCCTTATCGTCCTGCCGGCTGCGGCTGCCTCGGCTTCGGCCGCTGTCGGTCAGGTGCCGCCTCAGCTCCTGGAGTTCGGCACGTCCGCACCTGTGGCTATGGGGATGGAAGCCTGGTCCGACGGGCCTTGTGGCGCTCTGGGAGCGCTCAGCATCGATGACGGCCCTCCGGGTTTTGGCGCCCGGCCTCCCCTGTCCGGCTTGGCGTTTGAGAGCCGCTGCGCTTCTCCGGCGACAGCGGTCCACTCGTCTCCCTGCTGCGACACTCCTAGACGCACTCCGGTGGCCTCGCCCCTGCCGCCCGTGGCGCTCCTGGGACCCTACCTCGTCTCGCCTGTGGTGCCCCCGTCGTCGGCCTCTCCTGTCCTCGATGCCTTGGCTGCGTCGTCAGGGTTAGACTCCTCTCCAACCTCCCTTGTCCAGGCGGGCAGCTTTGGCGATGCTGTTTCGATGCTGGCGGGTGCACCCACGCATACTGATGGCATGGCGCCGGAGAGCTCTCTCTCGCCTGCTGTCGGCGAGCTGGGCCGTTTCTTGGTCTCCATCGCCGCCCCCCGGCAGCGCCCCTGTTGCCTGCCCCGGTGCCGAAGCCAGCCAAGATCCGAGGATCCAGAGGCATCAATCTCTCCTCGCCTCGTAGGAGCGGGTGGATTGCTCAGAGGAAGACGCGGCAGTGCCTCCAGGGCAGTTCGACGGTCCAGGAGCTGATTGCCCGCGCATGCAACCTGCTCGGCCCGGAATCGGACATGGATGTTGGGGTTCAGTTAGCCTACGAGGCGCTGTTCAACACGCCTCTTGCTGCTCCTATCATCCAAGCAATCGAGAACCTTGCGAAGCATGTCAAGGCGGCCAAGAACAAGCCAGGAAAGAAGAAGGCAACTGCCAGTGAGGCCATCGTTGTTGCCAATGTGTAGTCCTACCATGCGTGTCGTAGCTCGTAGCACTGTCTTTGCTGCTTCCTTTCCAGTTATGTCGTCCCTGTGTTTGCAACTCCGTGCCAACGCAACCGCGACCTGGCATCCGTGTGTGCCTCCTCAATGCATGTTACTTGTATTCGAACCCAGCGTGATCTACATTTCCCCATATGGCGCAACCTAATGTCAAGCTTCTGTGCTGGAATGTGCGTGGCCTCAACGCCCCTACCCGTCGTGATGCCGTGCGCGACCTTATCCGCGACTACCAAGCCACCATTGTGTGCCTCCAAGAGACCAAGCTCGATCACGTCGATGATTCCCTCATTGCAACCATGCTTGGCCCCTCCTTCATTGCTAACTACCATGTCCTCCCGGCCGTCGGGTCAAGGGGGGGCATGATCATGGCCGTCTCCGACACTTTCTTCCGCCTTTCGGACTTCCAGGCAACGCATGGATCCATTTCGGCCACCGTCACCATGCTGGCTGATGGCCTTGATTGGACCCTGTCCTGTGTATACGGCCCTCAGGGGGAGCAAGACAAGCTGCTTTTCATCAACGAGCTCAGAGGGCTGAAGCATGTGGTGAAGCCCCGGTGGCTCATTCTTGGCGACTTCAACCTGATCACCAAAGCGGCTGACAAGAACAACCAAAACATTAACAACCGCCTCATTGGCAGTTTCCGCTCCGCGCTAAATCACCTCGAGCTTAAAGAGATGCGGCTTTCAGGCCATAAATTCACATGGTCCAATGCTCAAGAAAACTCGGTGCTAACAAAGATTGATCATTTCTTCCACTCCGACGATTGGGATGAGCTTTTTCCAAATGCCCACCTCCAGGCCATCTCATTTGCCTGCTCGGATCATGCACCGCTGCTCCTCCTGGGGGACACGGAGGTGCGGCGGCGCCCGTCCTTCAAGTTTGAAGAGTTTTGGCTTGGGCTACCTGGTTTCAAGGAAGCGATGGCCATGGCCTGGAATAAACCAGTGCAGTCAACCAATGCAATCCGAAAGATCCACATCAAATTGACACGGACTGCAAAAGCTCTCAAGAAATGGCAAAGAGATACAGTCGGAGTCCTCAACACTCAGATTGGCATTGCAAAGGAGGTAATCTGGAGGCTTGACATTGCCGAGGAGGGGAGGGCCCTCTCCCCTGCAGAGCTGGAGCTAAGACGCAGGCTTAAGCTTTCTTATCTCGGCCTCCTATCCTTCCAGAAGGTTAAGTTGCGCCAACGCGCACGACTTACGGGTATCAGGCTGGGCGATGTCAACTCTAAGTTTTTCCATGCCAAGGTGAATGGGCGACGGCGGAAAAACTTCATCCAGTCGCTGCACTCGGATCACGGTGTTGCCGTCACGGCGGAAGATAAAGAGCAGGTGCTCCTTTCCCACTTCCAGGGCCATTTGGGCTCCCCCACGCCACGACGTTCAATCTTAATTTGGGAAAACCTCGAGATAACCTCGCATGATCTCTCGGAGCTTGATGCGCCTTTCGACGAGGAAGAGATAAAAGAAGCGGTTTTTTCGCTGCCCTCTGTCAAAGCGCCTGGCCCAGACGGGTTTATTGGAGCCTTCTTCAAAACATGTTGGGAGATCATCCGGTATGATGTCGTTCAAGCAATCCTCCAGCTTGCTAATCTCCGCGGTGACGGTGCCTCCCTCATCAACTCAGCAAACATCATTCTGCTCCCAAAAAAGCAGACGCTCGGATGGTCGGAGACTACAGACCAATCAGCCTCATTCATAGCCTTTCCAAGATCTTCTCCAAGCTCCTCGCCAACAGACTGGCCCTGATCCTGCCTTCACTGGTATCCAAATGCCAAAGTGCCTTTGTGCAGAAGCGATCCATCCACGACAACTTCTTGCATGTACAGAATCTCATAAAGGACCTACATCGTCGTAACATCCCAAGCCTCTTCCTCAAGCTGGACATTTCAAAAGCCTTCGACTCCATAAATTGGGCCTTCCTATTGGAGGTCATGCAACGCCTTGGCTTTGGGCAGTGATGGCGAGACTGGATATGTCTCTCCCTATCGTCCTCTTCTTCAAGAGTGTTACTTAACCGAAACCCCGGAAGGATGTTCAGACACGCAAAGGGACTCCGCCAGGGCGATCTGGTATCTCCGATGCTTTTCATCTAGGCCATTGACCCTCTTCAGCAGATTCTCCAACTCGCCTCCCGACGAGGCATCCTCAAGCCCATTGCTGCCAGAACGGCCAGATGTAGGATCTCCCTTTTATGCTGGCGATGCGGGCATCTTTGCGAACCCAAACAAGGATGAGCTTCATGTTGGAAATATGCCCTAGAGGCAATAATAAAATGATTATTATATTTCCTTGTTCATGATAATTGTCTATCATTCATGCTATAATTGTATTATCTGGAAATCGTAATACATGTGTGAATACATAGACCACAATGTGTCCCTAGTGAGCCTCTAGTTGACTAGCTCGTTGATCAACAGATAGTCATGGTTTCCTGGCTATGGACATGGGGATGTCATTGATAACGGGATCACATCATTAGGAGAATGATGTGATGGACAAGACCCAAACCTAAGCATAGCACAAAGATCGTGTAGTTCGTTTGCTGTAGCTTTTCTGGATGTCAAGTATCATTTCCTTAGACCATGAGATTGTGCAACTCCCGGATTCCGTAGGAGTGCCTTGGGTGTGCCAAACGTCACAACGTAACTGGGTGACTATAAAGGTACATTACAGGTACCTCCGAAAGTGTCTGTTGGGTTGGCACGAATTGAGACTGGGATTTGTCACTCCGTATGACGGAGAGGTATCTCTGGGCCCACTCAGTAATGCATCATCATAATGAGCTCAATGTGATCAAGTGGTTGATCATGGGATCATGCATTACGGTACGAGTAAAGTGACTTGCCGGTAACGAGACTGAACAAGGTATTGGGATACCGACGATCGAGTCTCAGGCAAGTAACGTACCGATTGACAAAGGGAATTGAGTACGGGATTGATTAGGTCCTCGACATCGTGGTTCATCCGATGAGATCATCGAGGAGCATGTGGGAGCCAACATGGGTATCCAGATCCCGCTGTTGGTTATTGACCGGAGAGTCGTCTCGGTCATGTCTGCTTGTCTCCCGAACCCATAGGGTCTACACACTTAAGGTTCGATGACGCTAGGGTTGTATAGATATGAGTATGCAGTAATCCGAAAGTTGTTCGGAGTCCCGGATGAGATCCTGGACGTCACGAGGAGTTCCGGAATTGTTCGGAGGTGAAGAATTATATATAGGAAGTGTAGTTTCGGCCATCGAGAAAGTTTCGGGGTCACTGGTATTGTACCGGGACCACCGGATGGGTCCCGGGGGTCCATCGGGTGGGGCCACCCATCCCGGAGGGCCCCATGGGCTGAAGTGGGGAGGGGAGCCAGCCCATAGTGGGCTGGTGCGCCCCCCCTTGGACCCCCCATGCGCCTAGGGTTGGGAACCCTAGGGGAGGGGGCGCCTCCACTTGCCTTGGGGGTACTATACCCCCTTGGCCGCCGCCCCCCTAGGAGATCCCATCTCCTAGGGCCGGCGCACCCCCTAGGGGGCCTATATAAAGGGGAGAAGGAGGGAGGGCAGCCGCACCTCAAGTCTTGGCGCCTCCCTCTCCCCTGCTACACCTCTCCCTCTCGCAGAAGCTCGGCGAAGCCCTGCCGCGTTCACTGCTGCATCCACCACCACGCCGTCGTGCTGCTGGATCTTCATCAACCTCTCCTTTCCCCTTGCTGGATCAAGAAGGAGGAGACGTCATCTGCTCCATACGTGTGTTGAACGCGGAGGTGCCGTCCGTTCGGCGCTTGGTCATCGGTGATTTGGATCAGGGCGAGTACGACTCCATTATCCCCGTTCTCTTGAACGCTTCCGCTCGCGATCTACAAGGGTATGTAGATGCACTCTCCTCTTGTTGCTAGTTGACTCCATAGATTGATCTTGGTGAAACGTAGGAAATTTTTTTGTTTTCTGCTACGATCCCCAACACTTCACGCGATTTCAGCAATCCTAAAGACCTTTGGGGAGGCAAGCGGACTGATCACAAACCTGAGCAAGACCGAGGTCTTCCCGATAAGATGTGCCGGCATTGACCTCCAGGATGTGCTATCGGTTTTCCCTGCCAAGATTGCCACCTTCCCGGGACGCTATTTGGGGCTCCCCCTACATTTTCGTCGTCTTAAAGGTGTTGATAGGTTTGTAGGTAGACTACCAGGATGGAAAGGAAAGCTTCTCAACAAGCCTGGAAGGGTGGCACTCGCTCAGTCGGTCCTCATGGCCATGGCCACCTTCCACATCACAGCTCTCAACTTGTCGAAGGGGACTCTTAGAAAGATCGACAAAATCATTCGGGCCTTCATCTGGCAAAAAGAAGACCAAACTCAGACCTCGGGAGGCCACTCCCTTGTTAACTGGAAGACAGTCTGCCACCCAAGGCATTTGGGCGGCCTAGGGATCATGGACCTGCAGAGATTTAGCTGTGCCCTGCGCCTACGGTGGCCGTGGTTGCAATGGACTGACCCAGAAAGGCCATGGGTGGGATCAGAGCTGCCATGTGACCAATCAGACATGAGCCTCTTCTGCGCATGTACCTCTATTACGCTGGGCAACGGGCAGAAGACTTTGTTCTGGCATGACAATTGGACTGGTGAAGGTCCGCTCAAGCTCCTAGCTCCAGAGCTCTACAAGATTGCCTCAAGAAAAAACAGATCGGTGCACAGCGAGCTCGTGAACGAGAACTGGATTAGGGCGGTGGCCAGACTGCAGACCATTCAGCAGCTAGGTGAATTCGTGTCTCTCTCGAACCACATTAGTCAGATCACCCTCCTCCCTGACCAAGAAGACACCATTCGCTGGAACTTAACCACCTCGGGGACTTACTCGGCCGCCTCTGCCTACGGCGCGCAGTTCTTCGGCTCCTACTCACGTTTTGACACGACCAAGGTCTGGTCCGCAAACGCTGAGCCCAAGTGTAAGTTCTTCGCATGGCTAGCACTGCATGGAAGAATTCTCACTACGGATATGCTGGCCGTGAGGGGATGGCCTCACGATCCCAGATGCATGCTCTGTCTTCAGCAGCCAGAAACAGCAACTCACCTATGCAAAGACTGTCCCTTCACGGTCGCGGTTTGGAACCAGGTGAACTCCTGGACTAACGAAGGCGTTCCAATCTCAGGCTTCCTCCCGGAGCCAGGAAATGTGTTTGACTGGTGGGACAAGACTCTGAATTCCCAGTCCAAGCAAGTGTGCAAGAGACGCAGTGGAAGAATCATCTACACGATATGGTCCGTTTGGAAGGAGCGAAACAGACGAGTTTTCACTGGACAAAGGCTGACGCATCGCGAGGTGGCGGCTTTAGCCCTAGACGCAATCAATCAGCGCGACCTGGCGTTTGCCGGCAACCTGCCAACCACCGGCATTGGTTAATCTAGATTCTAGGTTGATTGGTCTTTTGTGGTTTCTACGACGTTCCCTAAAAAACGCTCGCTCCTCTGTAAATTGCGTCCTTTCGCCATCTCTTCTATAAAGAAAAAGGCAGTACTCCTGTCGGTTCCTCAAAAAAAAAAGTGTTAGCTGATCCAGCTAGATCGTACACGTATACAGAAGCAAGTTGGCGCGCGACCCATACGGTACACGTAGCAGCAAAGATATCTGCATGATCGGCGCAGGACAGGATAGTGTGCATGAGATCATGGATGATATCCGATTGGCAAGCTGCTCATGGATGGCTCTCTTTCGTCCTCTTCAATGAGTGCCTGCAGCGAGTGCTGTTCGGCGCAGTCTAGTGGCCTGGAGCACATGCATGCTGACCAATATCATGCAGCAATGCAGTGCTGCACTGCACCCCCGATCGACGATCTGTACGTGCACGATCTGTTTATGTTATATAAACTAAGTTTACGTGCTTCAAGGGGAATCTCTGTGTTATCAGTGGGCGCGTCTTGTGTAGCTTACTTTATTTTAAATGGCAAATCTTGATCCATATATTCCACTTGTCAACCATCAACTCAAGATGCTATCTTAGAGTATCTTCAATGCTCCAGAAATTTGCTCCGGCATCTATCCGCGAACACTGATGCTGGAGACGGACATCCAATTGTATCCTATATGTGTCTATATATGTCCGCCAGTAAAAGGCAATTTAAAATTCAAATAAAAATTCGATCCATGCCGGATCACATCAGTGACAGATCACATTCAAAAAGAGGCAAGTATGCTTAAATTTTTACATGCCTGATGACAAAAGAATATCCGCCCGACAGTCCGTATAATTTTTTTGAGATTTTTTGCCTCCCAGACCGGCAATTCCACCCTCCTCCACGCTCAAGATGTCGTCGATGCCGCGTATGCAGCCTCCATCTCTGCCGCCTCCACCTTCTCCTTGTCCGCAACCTCCAACTCCTCTTGTTGCCGCTGCAACATCTTGGAGCGGACGACTTACATGATCATTCTTGCGTCGGCATCGAAAGACTCCACCTTCAAGGACAACAACTTGGTGTCCTCCGCACCGGCTACGATCTTCACCTTCTTTTCATTGAGCATGGCCTTCGTCTCATCGAGCATAACTTTCTTCTCTTCGATTAAGGCCATCTTCTCTTCGAGCGCCAGCTTCTTCTCGGTCGCCTTCATCAACAGTTTGAGCCTCTCCCCCTTTTCCCCCCACTTGATGTTGGACCACTTGACGTATGCCTCCTCCTTTTTCGACAAGATGTCATCGATCTTCTCCATCAAATTGGCAGTCGCACCTTGTTGCTTCACCCTCTCCTCCTCCGACTTCTTTCCCCGGAACACTCTTCTAATCTTCTTGGGCAGTTCTTTTGTTGGGCCAGTTGGGTTCCTGGTTTCTTTCTCCGTGACTTGGGCGACGGTCTTGGCTATAAATAGGTTCCACTTCGGTTGCTCATTCAACTTCAACCAACAATGCATGACGATGAAGTTTTTCTTCTCCAACTTCTTGAACACCGTCCACGCCCGAGATGGCTACAAAATAACACATTGTCAAGACCTATGCATACATATCCGGCTAGTGACCAACAATAATTTGCATATCCGACTATGAAACTATGTATATCCGGCTAGTGATCAACAAAAGTATGCATATCCGTCTACAAAACTATGCATGTCCGTCTACAATACCATGCATATCCGGCTAGTGATCAACAAAAGCATGCACATCCAGCCAAATGAACTTACTTGCTCATGGATTTGCGCACCTCTAGCCACTAGGCCATCGTGCGATGAGATGTTTCAAGTGGTCGCAATACTTCGAGACAGCCTCTTGGATGGTGTACCATCGATGGTTAGGGACTTTTCTTCACTGTTGCGGATGACCACGTCGGAGTAGGGCGCGAAATGCTTGTGTTCATGGAACCATACGTGAATCTTGTCCCAAAAGGTTGTGCCCTTTTTGCTCCGTGTCGTGGATCGGATTGACGCTAGTGGCCAACCATGCATCGCACAACAACTCGTCCTATCGCACGTTGAAGCTTTCTCCTCCACCCCTTGTCTTTAGATCGCCAGCAAGATCATCAGGATCATTGTCCTCCCTCGTCTTCCTCCTCCTGCTGTTGTCTGGCAGTCAAATCTGGTTGTTGTGTGCCCGTCTGGGTGTTGGTCTGCGGCGTGCCGGGTTGGGTGTACCCATGCCCCGTTCCGGTCTTGGTGTAGTTGTTGGACTGGGTGGAATCCCGAGTCTTCCACTCGCCCGTCCTCATAGGTACCTCCTCCTTCGTCGTGAATGATGTTCATCATCTCCCGGTCCCTGTCATAGGTCGGCTCCCCCGCTTTAGGCATACATGCGAACAACGTGCGAGGCTGCGAGCACCCATCTGTTCCCCGCCCGTCGTCCGTGCCCGGACAACCTGCGGCGAAGAACACTCCGAGAAGAGCAACCGAGCTGCATTGACGTCAACGATGAACGGCACGGTGGCGGCTGTTGGGAACTGCCTACCCAGCTGCTTTGCGACGTAGAAGTACTGAGCCTTGTAATGCTCGGCCAGTACGGTGGGCGACACCATTTGTTCACTGCGGCCAATACCTCCACCTCATTCGCGACCACCACATCCGCCGGCAACCCGCTTCTTGATGGTCTCCTCCTTTGCGGCGTTCGCTTTGACGCATAGCTTTTGCCGCGTCCTAGAGTTGATCTTTCGAGCGAGTGCGATAGTCGAATCCTGCAGCAGCTCCACCACGTCATCCATCTCCGGCAGGCTATCCTCCAGTTCCATGCGGTTGCGGCGGGAGGGAAGAAGAGAGTGACAGAAAAGGGCGGGAGTTAGGTGGAGAGCGTCGGGATGGAAGAAGAGTTTGAGGATTTTGCCGCGGAAATAGGGTGGGCAGCTACAAAAGCACGGGCTCCACCTGCATTTTGGGTGAGTCGGGGGTGTCGAAATCCTACGTGTCTGCTATCCCGACTCCAGCAAAACCCCACACATTTGGTTCCAGTTTGGTGGCAAAACGTCGTCCGGACCGCTCAACGGACAAATACATGACCGTGTTGGATGACAAAACTCATCCGAACTGCTTAGTCTAGATGTATACGCGCGGTTTGTGACTTGGGGTTGGAGATGCCTTTATTATCCTATTTTATTCCGTGCCAATCAACTATGGATACCGATGTATTACCCATTATTCCTACCGCTACGAAACGCGACGGAGATCCATTGATCGGCGACGATAATCTTGACCAATACTCCTGTGCATGCATGGCGTGCGAGCTGGTCCACCGGCGACGATCGAGTGACAGGGGCCTCTACCCCATCTTGACGCTCTCTCGCCAAAGATGCATGTGCACGAACGTACCTCTGATGCAGACGGTTCGACCTTTGCAGCAGGCAGCGTGATCCTCGTGCTAGCTAACAAAGACTTATCGGCACAGCAAGCTAGTATATATTTTTTTTAGAACGAAGACGCACGATGCGTCCGGCTTTAAATTAATAAAGCCCACCATAGGCAGCATCCAACAAAGAAACAGAGAGTTCGAATGAAATAAAAAGGGGGTCAAATGCTCAAAGTACGGAACATGCAACCGGCCTCAGCCTGATAAGAAAGATGGCAATTAAAGGGACGAGGCGGCCAGTTCAAAAGCGCCACGAGCGGGGACTTAGCGTCGGGCTTCAATATGAATCATGCGAATCCGCTCCATGGCCTCCATCATCCGGTCTGCATCACGCCGTTTCCCCAACGGTGTCCATGTCTGGAGAAACAAGTGGCATTTGAAAATAATATCAGCAGGGTGAGCAGGGAACTTGTGTTCGATAGTCATCTTATTACGGGTGGTCCACAATGACCAGCACAGCGCCCCTACGCATCGCCACAGCACGCGCCGGAAGCTACCTCTATGAGCGAGAAGTATCCCACGTAGGTCCGCAGCCGTTTGGGGATTCCAGTTTTGCGCAAAAGCCTCACGGACGGCACTCCAAGCAAACCGTGCTAGGTGACATTGAAAGAAGATGTGGTTCGCATCTTCGTGCGCTCCACATAGCGCATATGACCCATCCGAAGGGCCGTGTCGAATGGCAATGTTGTTAGACGAAAGTAGGCGGTCACGGAATAATTGCCAAAGGAACACTTTGATCTTTAGAGGAATAGACGCTTTCCATAGCCCCCTAGCTATGTCGAGGGTCGGTCCCTCAGTCAGCTTGTTGTAAAGCGATTGTACCGTGAACTTGCCGGATCTCGAGAGGGACCAGGAGACCGAGTCAGCCTCAGGGCAGAGAGAGACCCCTTGCAAGGCAGTTAGGAGCCCATCCCAACTTGACCGTTCATGGGCGAGGAGAGGTCTTTTGAAAGCTATGGCAGGAGGGTTAGTTCTAAGCGCGTCAGCCACCAAGATATCAACGTCCGTCACTAGTTGGTAGATGTCAAAGTGGCTTCGCCATAAAGGCTCCGCCCCTAGCCAGTGGTCGAGCCAGAGTCTCGTGGATTTCCCATTCTTAACGCAGAACTTGGCCCCAAGCATGAAGGCCGGCTTAACCGCCTGAATCCCATTCCAGAAAGGCGATCCCTTCGCCTTTGAGGTGAGAAAGTTCCCATCGGGGAAGTATTTGGCGCGAAGAATATCAGCCCAAAGCCCTTGTTCGTTCTGGGAGATTTTCCATATCCACTTGACAAGGAGAGCTACATTCATGAGTTTGGAGTTGAGGATCCCAAGGCCACCGAATTTCTTGGGGCGGCAAAGCGCCGCCCACTTGATCAGGTGGTATTTCTTTTTTGTCCCAGACCTTCCCAAAAGAACTTAGATCTAGGGGCGTCGAGCTTGGCGTGAACTCCGTCAGCCAGCAGGAACATGCCCATGGTAAACAAGGGCAGGGAGGACAGACTAGAATTCGTCAGAATCAACCTAGCCGCAGATGAAAGGAATCTGCCGCGCCAGGGGCTGACCCGATTCGCCACTTTGCCATATAGTGGTTCCCATTCGAGAATCGAAATGTGTTTGTCCGAAATGGGAAGTCCTAGGTACTTAATTGGGAAACTCCCTAGTTTGCAATTAAGTAGGTTAGCAATGCGGGAGGCGCTGGGATTGTCCATCCCAATGGCAATCACCTCGCTCTTCAGAAAATTAATCTTCAAGCCAGAAATGATCTCGAAAGCGAGGAGGATGAGCTTAATCGAGGCTATGCTATGGTCATCGGGCTCGAAGAGCAGCAGGGTGTCGTCCGCATATTGTAAGTGGGTGATCCCTCCAGGGCACAGGTGAGGCACCACACCTCGGATATAGCCTGCGATCTTGGTCTTGTTCACCATGGCCGAGAGAGCGTCGGCAACAAAGTTGAAAATCAAAGGCGAGGAGGGGTCTCCTTGTCTGAGACCGCGTTTGTTGCGGAAGAAGTTCCCCACTTCTCCCTTGATTGCAATCGCAGTCTGGCCCCCCGCGACCAGTTGCATAATGCGATGAATGAAACCCGAATCGAATCCCTTCCGGGTCAGCACCTCACGAATGAACTCCCAGTTCACTCGGTCGTAGGCTTTCTCGAAGTCGAGCTTGAAGAGCACGGCCGGCTGTCGCGTGCGCTTAAGCTCGTGCACGATCTCTTGCAAAACTACCGGACCTTCTAGGATGTTACGGCCTTTGAGGAAACCCGACTGGCAACGGTCGATCATACGTTGTGCAACCGGGGCAAGTCTCGTAGAGTAGGCTTTGGAGCATAATTTGAAAGGCACGTTAATAAGGGTGATGGGGCGGTATTGCTTGATCGAGTCCGCCCCCTTGACTTTAGGGATGAGGCTAATGACACCAAAATTGAGGCGAGAGATGTCTATTGTGCCTAGCGCAAACCCATTGATAATATCATAGAAAATGTCCTTGAGCGCCGGCTAGAACCGCCGGAAGAAAGACACCGGCCAACCGTCCGGCCCTGGCGCGGTATCGGTCTTCATCGAGCCAAGCACCTCATCGATCTCCCCCGTGGAGAAGGATAGGGCCAGGCCATCGTTCTCGGCTTGCAACACACAAGATTCTTCCCCCCAGAAGTCTGCACGGAGGCGCAGTGGCTTTTCTTCCGCTGTTCCCAACAGGTTAAGGAAGAAGTCATAGACGTGCCGCGAGATTTCGGCTTGGCTGACTAGTAGCCCTTGGTTCGATTGCAATCTCAGAATCGAACATTTCCTCTTGCGGCCGTTGGCAAAGGCATGGAAATAGCCCGTGTTAGCATCCCCTTTGGTAATCCACTTGACGCCACCCCTCCGGCGCCAATATTCCTCCTCTTCCCTGAGGATGGCAAGCACTCGATTTTCAAGGGCGTAACGGTTAGCCCACTCCGCTTCCGAGAAGGAATGCGAGTCGGCCTGGGTGTCAAGTGCCTTGATTTCCTCGACAAGAGCTTCCCTAGCTCGTTTAGCATCACTGCCATGGTTTGCCCCCCACCCTCGCAGGAAACCACGCAGGGACCCGGCCGCATTCACCCAAGTGTCCAGAGGACCTCTGGAGCGCCCAGCCGCGGCTCTAGCTTGTTCCCAGCGCGCAAGGAGCATAGGCATGAAACCCTCTACCTCGAACCACCCTGTTTCAAAGTAGAAGCGTGAGCTACGCTTGATCCTATCCTCCCCAGATGCCAGGATCAGAGGAGCATGATCTGAACCAATGCGTGTTTCAGCAACCAGCGTGCACATGGGGAAGATCATCTCCCAATCAGACGTAGCGAAAACACGGTCCAGGACGCTCCGAACCGGGTTGAGTTGTTTGTTAGTCCACGTGTATCTAGCCCCTGTCCTAGCAATTTCCCGAAGAGCGCAAGCCGCAATGGCATTGTTAAAAAGGGAAACCCTAGGCCAGTCGATGTTGCGGTTATTCTTGTCCGCAACTGATCGGATAAGGTTAAAATCGCCCCCAAGGACAATGGGGATGTTAGCGGCTTGCTTGGCCCCGACCAAGACTTGGATTTCACCTAAGAAATCAGCCGCGCGAGAGTGATCGGCTGGCCCGTAAACACAAACGATCGCCCAGGATGCGAGAGAGACTCTATGTTTAATGGTGACTGAAATGAAGAACGCACCCACATCCCAGGTTACAACATCACAAACATCAGAATTACAACCCAGAAGAAGGCCGCCCGAATGGCCTGCTGAAGGGACCCAACCCCACATGAAGCGGTGGAGAGAATCATAGGCCACCAGATTGCGGTACAAAAAATCCGCTTTGATCGTTTCTTGAAGAGCGACAACATCAATCCTCTCGCGCGCGATATACTCCCTAAGTTGCGTGCGACGACCCGAGTGCCCGCAACCTCTAATATTCCAAAAGATGTAGCGCATCAGATGATACGGTTGCGAAGGCGAACCCCTTTGGAGGTCACCGGTTTAGCCACTTGCTTCTTAGCCTGGGCGCGGCTAGTCGACGGAGCTGTGGCAACCTCCCTGGTTGCGGCAGCCCCCTCAGACAGGACTAGCGTGGCAGGGTTACCCAAAGCCACTGGGTTAGCAGAGACCGCCAACGCCGTGGATTCGGCCTCCCTGGCCTTGGCCACATCAGCGGCCTCTGCCAAAGCCGCTTGGGCCTCCTCGCGAGCACGTATAAGGGACACAAGCTCGCCACGATCCGAACCTAAATCGAAACCGCTGTCGTCTAGGATAGAAACTAGTTGCGGATCAGAAAACATGTTCAGAATCTTAAAGGAGGGGGTGGGTTACCTGAAATCTCCAAGTTCTTGTCCGCCAGGCGTAGCTGAGCACTCTCCAAGGAAGACAATTCACCCAGCGCCGCCTTGGCCCGGGCACTGGGAGCCCGCTGGGGGCCCGGGATGCCCGAGAGCGCCGTGCCTTGGATGCCGCGCCCGCGGAGCCCAGAGCAGCCTGAAGGTCCACGCACGCCGGCGCCACCGGCGAAGGAAGCGCCAAGGCGGCTTGCTTGACAGGAGGCTTCCTTCCAGCCGTCTTCTTGGGGGCGCGCCCAGAGCCCCCCGAACTGTGGCGGCTCGATACCGGGGTGCGGATGGAGTGTTCGTTGAGCACCACGCCCGAGTCCGAGCCGAGCAGACTGGGGGAGGCTGGGGCGACCGCCACAGGAGGCGCCGCCGAGCCCACCTTATTGAAAGCCCCCACCAGTGCGCGGGACGGGGGCGGGCTGCTCCCAGCAGTATCCGAGATCGCCAGCGCCCCAGGCTCCGCGTTCTCCTTCCCCTCGTCGAGCGTGAGTTCTTTGATACCCAATTGGTTCCAGGTCTCCGTGTCAATTGACGTGTCCGGCATGCTATCCTCAAGTTCATCTTCGCGCCCAGCCATGTCCACATCCATAGCGCGGTCCCCGTTCCTAGAGATGTGCCCGCCCTGGGTCCCTGGGTCTTGCTGCTGCAGCCCCGCTGGCCCTCCGGTCCCCGGACCAGACGGTCCAGCACTCTTATCACCCGGGTGAGAGGGAGGAATGTTAGGGCCAGGCGCCGCCGGCCTGTCTCCAGGACGCTTTGGGAGTCGCTCCACCTCGACCCGAATGTCATAGCCCTCTTGATTAAACCAAACTTGCACAAAACCATTCATCTTGTCAGGGGCTCTGCACCCAAATTTCATCCTCACCGGTCCCACCCGGATGAGGGACAGCTCATCCACCACGATAGGTCTGCCCAGAATCTTGAGCCCCTCCATCAAACGATCGACCCGACGGTGCTTCTTGGGGATGCCATGAAGGCGAAGCCACACCTCTGGCATGGAGAGAGGCACAATCGTCTCATGGATCGAGTCACGAACCAGCACCGTAATGTCATTGATGGAGAGGAAAAGCTTGCCACTTGTCTTGGCCATATGCAGTAGATCTACTGAGGGGAAGCTCACTGCAAAGTCATTGTCACCAACCTGCGCAATCTGCCAGTCCCAGTCACTAGCCACCATGTGCATCAGCTCCTGCGTGAGCGTACGTAGCGAAAGCCTCCCCGGCTCTGCTGACAGTATGGCCCCATTGGCTGTTTTAAGGGCATCGCCCTCCTCCAACTCCTCTTCTTCGAACTCCATGCAGAAGAAACTTTCGCCCGGAATGGCACTGCCCATGATCTGTAGGTGTGGCTGCTTGCCCCGTGAAGGGCAGTACGCCGAGGCATGACCCTCCTGCTTGCAGACCACACAAAGGGGGGGGGGAAGGTGCATTTGGCGTGAAAGTGGCCGGTCCGGCCGCATTTGAAGCACTCACCGCCCTCCTCTTCTACTGGAATGGGGGCGTCCGCCGAGCCCCGTGGCGCATCGGGCGCGACCACTGCGAGCGGTGTAGCCGAAGCCCGGGGCTTTTTTGCCAGCGGGTCCCCATGACCTCCGCCGCACAGGGGGTGCTCTTGTTTGCGCTCCAGCTCGCGGCGACGCCCGCCATGCTTACGCTTCTTCTTCATCTCTTGCTGGCCCCACCAGGGGGGAGGAGGACCCCAATCCCCCTCG